>NC_056728.1:1452851655-1453016655 GCF_019279795.1 Protopterus annectens
TAGTCTATGCACATGTAACACACCTACGCATAATGCATGCTGTGCATGTTTGCTGTGAGACTATGCATATCCCATTATTCTCAATAGCTGCCTCACTCACATGCAATACACAGAGCATGACACACATGTGTGGCAACACAGAACTGGACATTGTATAGGCATACCTGATACACATGTACACAACACACACATGTTTGCCATACACACTACACCTTAACCTGCTACACATGTCCAATTATGACACCTGCTGTATGGCCACCCTTCAGTATCCCACTTATCATCTATGCAGCACACATAATATACCTGAGGGGTAGAGGCCTATCATGTCTTTGTGCAACAGTCTTGAACAAATAATACATTCATGTTAGACAATGCTCACTATTGGCCACCTTACAAACCCATGTAACAAGTGGCTGTGTAATTGTGGATGTAGTCATGTTACTGCACGTCAGGTACAGCATGTTAGCTGCCTGTCTGGCACACATTATTATTGTTGACTGACCACAAGAAGCATGTTGATCATGGCTCATGTTACTACACCACATCCAGTTCCGCTGACCACAAAAGTACACATAGCAGTCATTGCGTAGCACCATCATTTGTTGTGTGTGTGTGTGTGTGTGTGTGTGTGTGTGTGTGTGTGTGTGTGTGTGTGTGTGTGTGCAAATATATGCACCCACAGCTTGTAACACTTGCACAACATTGTTATGTCCTTGTACACATTGTGTCCCAGAGTGGAGACAATCACTGAACAACAACACACAAGCATCAAGTACATGTATACTGTTATTAACAAGGGCTGTCTACACTTGCACTGCATGTTCCTGTGCAACACATAATCTGCATGCTGACACGTGTGCAGTGATGTTTTTCCTTGTGATACTGTCACCCACCCTAAAACAGTATTGTGTATGTGTTGGATTGCAGGTGTGCCTGTGCTTGTATCTGCTGTACTGAAGAGTGTTCCTGTGTGCTTGTGTGCCTGTGTGCCTGTGTGCCTGTGTGCTTGTGTGCCTGTGTGCTTGTGCGCCTGTGTGCATGTGCCCCTGTGTGCATGTGTGCATGTGTGCCTGTGTGCATGTGTGCATGTGCACCTGTGTGCATGTGCGCCTGTGTGCATGTGTGCATGTGCACCTGTGTGCTAATATCATGTACACATTTGTAAACTGTGTTTCCTATCTTCCTCTCACAGGTTCTGATGTTGCTCTGGTGGAGTGCAGCAGGGAACCTGAAGCCACTGCTGGGGTTAGTGATTATGATGATACATGTGTAATGGCACAGGGAGGTGTGACAGGGTCTGTCATTGGTCAACCAGTTGACACTACACAGCAGTCAACCCCATCAATGCACACAGTCATCCTGCCGATACATCCATTGTTACCAATGTACTTAGCTGAGGGATAGCATACAGTGGGCATTGACCAGGGTAGTGTGGTATCATTGGCACATGCATCCCCTCACAGCAGCCATGGCCAGATTCCTGACATGTTACTACACAGGCAGATGTCCAGGGGTTCTTGTGGGAGCATCCGTGGTCGTACTGCCCCTGTCAGATGTGCCCACAGAGGTCTTTCAACCTCAGCTATGTTCCGGGCTGTAATGCAGGCACAGGCACATATGGAATGGTACACCAGACAGGGTCTGAGGGAGCTTAGAGCACATCACACTGCTATGAATGACACTATGCGTGACGCTGCATCTGCTATCCCTAACATCAGCGAGGTAATTGATAGACGTTGGGGGGACACATTAGATCTCTTCCACAACTACATGTCCAGGAGCCAGGACAGTGCAGGACGGTTGAGGCATCGACATGGACGTATGCCAGCAGCATTATCAGCTGGCAGTCATCGCGGACGACAACAAACCCGCAGCCGCTCCCATAGTGCCAGTACCAGCCCCAGCAATGCTGGGTCTGTGCTGTCATTAGACCATCTGAGAAGACCATGTGCACATAGCTCTGGACAGTCCCAGCAGGGACATGTGTCCAGCCAACAACCCACTGCTTCTGATGACAGTACCCAGTCTGGCTTAGTACCTGATACTGTCCGTAGCACCCCTGCCAGGCACAGGTACCGTGTCCGTGGCCAGAGACAGTGATCTGTATGACCTGGAAGGTACAGTCTGTGGCTGTCCACAAACACCCGTATATGGCAGCCACGTGGTGGAGCTGTGTGCATGCATACACACACACATAATGCTAACACCTAGAGCTAACACATACACACACACATTGCAGCAACATTGCTCCATGTTGTACTGTTGTCCCTCACTAACACACACACACACATACATGTCAATTGGATGTGTCAATGGCAGACTCTGGCAAACCAAGTACACACCCTGTGCATATGATGAAACTGTGCCACCTCCTGCCATTTGTAACATTGATGCAGGAACAGGGTAGCATGGTACTAATGCACAGGGTGACTACATAGCACTGTAGTAATATTATCATGTTAACAGTACAGTGTAATGATATTGTTGTGGGTATATTCGAGCATGCATGATGCATTACCTATGTTTGTCATTACAGTTTTGCATACACCAGTGTTAATTCCCAAAGTGTACTGTCTGCACATGTGCCACATGGCTGTTGTGTGTACCTTTGCCTGCATGTGTTTGGGTGTGGACAGTACATGTGTGATGTCTGCAGCACTGAGTTGCAAGTGTACATTTGTGAACATGGTTAGCATGGAACATGACATGGTTTGACAGTATGCTGTGGGTGATACGGTTTCCAAATGTCAATGGTCTGCATTCTGGTAGTATACACAGCTTACATAGCCTGACATCCAGTGGTCATTACATGGTGTCTCCTCAACTGATACACAGATGTAGGAACCTGGTGTCAGTGATATCCCTGCAGTACTACACTATACCAGTAGCCATTATTATTGAGCCCCACACATCCCTGGGAACAATACTCTTTGGCATATAGCAGTCTCACGTACATGCCAACACACTACAGATATGTCCATCCACGACTGCAAATACATACAGTGGCCTACAATGCATTCTACAAATGACACACATAACCACCACAAGGGTATCATATGGACAGATACCTGTTGTCCAAGCCATGCTGTATTCCTGTAATGCAACTGTGGCATTGGCATTGGCATGTAGTTAACATAGTATTCCAACAGTACCATGTAGGTGGTAGCACCCATCATGTAGAACGGGTAATGGTGTGTACACGTGGACAAGTGTTATCTTGTCTTTCCTGTGATATTCACATTTCCAAAGGTATTCTGCAGTCCCTCGGTGTATCACCTAAGCAAGAAGGTGTCTGTATGCATATCGGCAACAGTTGCCATACACCTACACTGGGTGTCCATCACTCACAGACTTTGCTGTGTTTTAACATGTCTGACATATACTCCAGAAATGAACCCTCACCCACATTAATCTATCAAAGCTTTCATGGGTGTGTGTCACATATATGGCCTAGGACACAGGTCACTGCAGTAGCCTGCATTGTCACCAACATACATGTATGGCCTAAGGTCTGGTAAGCTGCGGCACATGCTGGCAAAGGTAACAACTGTATTCATATGGGGCAGGCTTCACACATAGGAACTATTAAAGGTCACAGGTACATATCTGTATGTGGCACACACATACCTGATGTGTGCATTGAAATTACTGTTATAATAATATGTCATACAATAATAAAAGCAAAGCACACGACACAATGACAAACGCACACATGGCATTTGTAGGATTCAAACCCCTACCTAACTATGCTATGATACTAGAAAGAGATGTATTAGCACAGTATGCTATTCGCATTACTGTATGATTTCCCTTCTCCTGCTGTATTTATTGGGTGCTGACATCATCAGTCTCTCCAAAGAGGAATGTACATCTTTTAGTGTGTTATCCCAGTCTTCAAAAAGGCCATTCCTTTCACAGAGAATTGCATACATGCACACCCCCCTGCCCCCCCCACATAGCATTTGCAGGATTCAAACCCCTACCTAACTATGTTATGATACTTAAGAGAGACGCATTAGCACAGCACGCTATTCACATTATTGGATGATTTCTCTTCTCCTGCTGTATTTATAGGGTGCTGACATCATCAGTCTTTCCAAAGAAGAATGTACATCGTTAACTATCCCTCAGTATGGGGGATAACAATATCTGTGCATTAACAGATGCCTAGTTCAGGGTCACATATGCACACTGGCACTGCCAGGTTATGTTCTATAGCATGCTTTGTGACCACAGGACTTGTAACACACAACACAAGTAGGGGGTGTATCCATATACATCACAGATACACACACCTCTGGGTTGGTACCACTGCACTAAGCATGATAGGCCATACATATACAACTACCATTGTACAAAACTGCCTTTTGGTTTGGTGTATAGTTCAGACCCCCCCCCCCATACCCAGTAACCACACTTGGCTTTCCTGGGAACAGTGTAGGATATGCAGGTCTTCACACACACCATTATAGTGGTTGACTTCAGGTACACAAATATTGACTGGGGATACTACTCAGGCCCTCAACAACATCACCCTACAGCCACTACAATTTGTGAATCCATGTGCTATGGCACAACCAGTCACCACACCCATAAGGGGGAAAATATATTGGACCTGATCATCAACATTGTTAAGATCAGACCATAAACAACTTTCCCTGGACATCCATATCCCATCCCCACCCCCAGCCAAGGAAATCACTGTAAAGAATTTCTCAAAAGCAGACTTTGCACTTGTGAAGACTGGGGTGGAATACTTCAAAGGCCCCGTGCTGGAGGATAATACAGCCCAATCTGCAGAATCCTTTACAAACGCATTGTATGAGCACCTGCAGGTATGCATTGATCATGCTATCCCAAATAAAACCATGACTCCTCCAAAACAGGAGACCTGTCTGGTTGACCCCAGCCATATATAAGCTGTACAACAGAAGGAGGAAGCTACTACATAACAGCAATATCCCACAGACCCACATAGATCATAACCTCTCCTTTGCTAATCACATTGACAGAGACATTGAAAAGACCTTTATATAGCCCTACTTATCACGTGGGTGTTTGCATGTAGATCATGGGAGGTCATTGTGGCCCTCTATTAGTCACTCATCAGGCCCATGTTTGACTACAATGACCCTTTTGGGGTGTACCTTACCCAACACCTGCGGCAACTACAGTGAACACAACAGTACCTCCCCAAGAGGATCATGGGCTACACACAGATGTCCTATGCAGCTCAACTAAAGGATCTCCAGCTCTACTCAGTTGCTTAACGCCTACTCAGAGGTGATCTATGCCTGACGTATGCAGCCATTTCAAACCCAGAAGTAATGGACATGCTCCACCTCATAACATCCAAGACCCTTAGAGCTACACACTCCAGGGACTTAAACCTCAGCACAAAAATAAATAGAACATGCTGCAGGGTCAGATTAATTACCCAGAGGATCCCTTTACTCTGGAATTGAATCCCAATTAAAGTTAGACATAGTCTCTCGCCAACCCTCTTCCAGCAAAATACAGCCGCATGGATGGGAAATTGCAAATTCACCCCTGGGATCTCCACTGTGTCCCTGCTTGACAGAGGCACAGCAAACTAGCCTTAAAGGGTGCCTTCTGTGACCTACTTTACAGAGACACAGTAGGCTACTCTACTGGGGAGGTGGACGCCAAATACACTCTGCCTAGGCTTATGAATTCCCTAGGGCAGACAGCCTAGTATTGACCTCTGCACCTATGTTTATGTTCTGGATGCACAATATTTGTTGCTACTACTGTTTACAGGTCTGTATTGCCATAGCTTTCCCAGTTTCTATGAACAACTTGTGCATCTGCGTAACATGTTTGATCATGACAGGGTTCCAGTATATTAATATATGTGTCTGTTGTCATTTAACTGTGTGCACAGGGCGGATTGCTGGATCGTGGGAGGTTCCTGGCTTAACACATACAACTGCCAGATATGTGTGACTGACTGCTATACTCAGACATGGCCTATGTGTGCAAGCATGCCCAGTTCAGGCTTTCCATGGTTTGTTGCCTGACATATGTCTCATTTATCCAAGTGTGCGAGCATGCCCAATGTGACCTTTCCATATGTTGTGATCTGGAGTCCACTACATTTCTGGTTGTGTGTGAACATGACCAATATTGACATTTATACCATGTGTGTTGGAAGTCATGTTGTGTTCTTACTGCCAGACTCCTTTGTGTCATAACTCAATAGGGATTAAGCTGTGCCTGCAGGGTTTCCATGTGATAGTTTGCAAAGGCTTGGCAACATTCTCTCATACTGGCTGAATACTTCAATACTGTCATGGTGTAGTGGTTCAGTACTTTCACTATGGTGCACAGTATTATGTGTTTAAGTCCCATCACTGCTTTAAATGCTCAAACTGAGCAGACCAGACTGGTTAAGGGCCAGTTGGGCAACTATGAGCATGTTGCATTTTGTTCAGCTATGGCCTACTTAAACCAGGCTTGTCCGACATTGCTGTGTATTCACCAACTTGGGTGGACATTGCCAAACATTACTCCACATTGACCACACTTGTACTAGTTGGTGTGTGTGATTCTGTTCATAGGTTCATACTAGGCTATCTGCCCTAGGGCATTTATAATCCTAGCCAGAGTGTGTTTGGGTTTCAACACACATTTTAAGTGGAGTTTGCCATGACATTTTTCAAGGTTAGTATACTGTGCCTCTATTTAACAGTGACATAGAAGTGATATCCAGGGTAAACCTACAATCTCCCATCCACTCATCAAGATTCCTCTTGAAGAGAGTCAATGAGGGACTCTGGCTAACCTGGAGTGGGGGTTTACTCAAGAGTGGGCGGAGGCTCTGGGTTATGAATCTGTCACTCCAGCATGTCCTATTTATTTCAGTCCTGAGGTTCAGGTCTCTTGAGCGCATAGCTTGATGGGATTCTGATTTTCCGAGGTGCAGCATGTCCATTAATTCCAGGTTGGACATGGCTTTATACATCAGACACAGATTGCCTCTGGGCAGGCGGTATGCCACTGAGTGGAGCTGCAGTTTCTTTAACCGGGCAGTGAATGGCATGTGTTTGAGCCCTTTGATCCTCCTGGTGAGGTACTTTTGTGGTCTTTCCAGCTGCTGCAGGTGTCTGATAAGGTACATCCTACAAGGGGCATTGTACTCAGTTATGGGCCTGATGAGGGATGAGTTAAGAGGCACGATGACCTCCCCTGATGTAGATGTGAATACCTTCATGATTAGGTGGGCTATATGAAATGTTTTTCTAAACACTTTGGCCACGTGGTTATCGAATGAGAGATTGCTATCAGCTTGGGTCCCCAGGTCCCTTATCACTTCTTCTATACTTAATGGGTTACCACCTATGTGGTAATTTGTGGGCACTTAGTTTTTGAGAAAAGGGGAGGACTATACACTGTTTTGCATTTAGCTTGAGGACATGGCTCTGGCACCAGTTGTCTGTTTCTATGAGGCCCTTTTGTAGGATGCTTGTGTCAGCTGGATGGTCGATTATGGCACCCAGTTTGCAGTCATCTGCAAACTTGTTCATCAACAGTCCTTCTGTGTTGGCCTGTACCTCTGAGAAATATATACCAAACAAGGGAGGTCCCAGGTCTGAGCCTTGTGGGATGCCACTTGTAGCTGGTTTGGGGTCTGACATGGCTCCAGCATTTCTGACCATGTGGGTTCTGTCCTTGAGCCAGTTTGCAACCCATCTAGTGACATAGGGGTTTATATTGAAGCTGGTGATCTTATCTATGATGACCAAGTGGGGTACTGTATGGAAGGCTTTTACGAGGTCCAGGTAGGCTGTGAGGACCACCTTCCCCTCGTCAATGGCCTTGGTGACTGTTTCAAATGACTCAACCAGGTTTAAGAGGCAGGATCTGCTCTTAACAAAGCCAAACTGGGTAGGATCCAGTGTCTGTAGGTCCCCAATATGTTTATTTCTGAGGTCCATGATGATCCTTTCCATAGCTTTGCAGACCAAGCTAGTCAGGCTTCTGGGGTGATAGTTTGCAGTATCCATTGAGGCACCACCTTTGTGGAGAGGGACCACTGTTACTGTACGCTGCTCTTTGGGTACATATCCTGTGGTAAGGCTGAGATTGAACAGTGGTTTTATGTTTGTGTTCAATTCTTCTTGGGGTTCATGTTGGACACAGCCCAGGATACTGTCTGGTCCCACTGATGCTGTGTGTTTTGCTTTGGAGAGGCTGGCTGTTACCTGAGCATCCACAATGTCAGGGGGCCAGCACTCTGCTGGGATAGATATTTGCCCTTTTGGTGGGGGGGGGGTCTGCACTGAACCTGTCAGCTCAGATGTTGGCAATGTCTGTGGGTTGGTGTACTGTTTGTCATTTTGGACTACTTCTGAGCATATCTGGGGATTCCCACACAGGTTCCTACCATAAGTAAAGAATGCCTTGTGATTATCCTTGGTGTCCTGTACATTTTTTATCTCAAAGATGGCCTTAGACGATCTTATGTATGGCCGTAGTTTTTCAATAATACTGATCACAGATGCCTTCCCTTTTTGGGATTTTGATCTATCATATAGTAGCTTCCTCCTTGTATTGTATGGTTTGTTTATGGCTGGGATCCACTGAACAGGATGCCTGGCTTTGGAGGATTGGGTCTTGGTTTTATTTGGGATTGCATGATCCATGCATTCCTGAAGGTGTTCATAGAATGTGTTTATAAAGGGTATGAGGTCTGGGCCATATTTTCCACAGGCACAGGGGCTGTGAAGGATTCCACCTCAGTTTTGAGGAGTGTGACATTTGCTTTAGTGAATAATTTTCACTGTGTTTTTCTGGCTATGGGCTGGGATCAGGACGTGAATATCCAGTGAGATTACTCTCTGGTCTGATCTTGCCAGTGAGGGATACACTTCTGGTCTTGGGCATAGAGTCCCCATGTTGGTGTTGATTAGGTCCAGTATGTTTCCCCTGTTGTGGGAGTGGTATCAAGTTGTTCCATAGCATTTTGGTTTATAAATTCTGGGAACCTTTGGGCTAGGATGTTGGGGCTAGGGTAATGCTCCCAGTCTATGTTTGGGTAGTTGAAGTCGCCCAGTATAATGGTGTTTGGGGAGACCTTCATACTTTCATGTGTTCTCCAGTCGGCCAAGTGTGGTTCCTGGGTCTAGGAGGGTAGTCTGTAGCAGGCTATGAACTGGAAGGCGGTTTTAGCCACTGTTAGTTGCACATGGATAGTCTCTGATGCTTCATGCTGTGCCACCAACCTGGGGGTGTGGGTATCTTTGAAAAATATTGATACTCACCCTCCTTTTGTAGTTTGTTTCATGTTTTGCAGCTGTAAAGCATGGTATGAGGTGTAACCTGTTAATACTAGGGTGCTCTTGGGAGCCTTGAGCCAGGTTTCTGTTACTGCACAGATATCAACATTCTCCATGCTGTGGAGAGTTTTGAGTGCATGCATCTTGCAGTTTAGACTTCTGGCATTGAGTAGCATTACTTATAGTTTCTTATCCCTTGTGATACCTATGGAGGTGGGTTTGTGTTTTGAGCCTTACCTAAAAAAGGCACTATGGGGGTGACAAGAGCCTTTGGCAATATCCAAAAGGCCACAGGTGATAGGTGAAATCCATCCCTAGCGAAGCATCATGTCTTGTCGAGCATGTCATCCCAGGCTGACAGGCATTGTATCCCCTTTCACTGACACCAATACTTAAGCCAATTGTTGTAATTGATCATCTTGTCTTCATATTGTGGCCTCATGTTTGGTGAGGGTAGGATGATACTCAAGGTCATCAAGTTTGCATATACTACATGGTGGTAAATGCTGTTTAGCACTATCTTACATTGCTTAACACATGGCAAGCATGCCTCAGGTGGTGCTGCAGGGCTGCCTATGTCAGATGCACATATTGCACTCCCTATACATGTTTGGAAACAGGTAGTGTCAAGTTAAGCATCCCTTTTACTATATGTGCGAGTCAGAGAGAGGTATCATTTCCAGGGTTCCTACTGAGCCAGTGTATGTGCTATGCGTTGCCCCTTTGCCAAGGCCAAGGCATACTGGGCATGCCTCCTTCTGCCTAATGGGGCAGGCTCAGGTTGTTCCTCCTCCGAGTCATGCTCTGCCTGTGATGGCCTTGGCACTGGCTGTTTGGCCCAAGCCTATGCTGGTCCTGCTGCAGCTGTTTTTGCAGAATCATATTATGTAGCATAGCACATACCATGACAATTTGGGTACATGTAGTTGGTGAGTATTGCAAGGCTCCACCAGATGTGTCCAGGCACCGGAACCGTGGCTTGAGCAACCCAAACACACGCTTGATTACATTTCGTGTTTGTGTGTGTGCCTCATTATGGCATTCCTGTTCAGGTGTGTGTGTGCTTCTGATGGGTTTCATCAGCCATGGCTCCAGTGCATAGCCAGCATCCCCCACTAAGTGACCATGTGGGATGTCCCCATTGGCAAATGTCTGGTACAGCTACGTCAGATGCCAGATATGGGAATCATGGTAGCTTCCAGGGCAGCCAGCACACACATTCATTATTATACCCTGGGCATCACACACGACCAGGCAGTTGATGGAGGGGAAGCCCTTGCGGTTAATGTAGGCCCTACCCCGCTCACCGGCTGGTGCTTTGATGTGTATATGCGTGTAGTCTATTGCACCCACTACCTCAGGGTATTCTGCTATTTGCTGGAAGAGACGCATATTGCTGGCCAATACCTCACGGAAATTGGGGAAATATACATGATCACCGACATGTGCTGACATGGCATCCAGGAACTGGTGCAGTACCCTGGATGCTGATGTCTGTGATATCCCCATCATATCACCAGTTGGTCTCTGAAAGGTACCTGTTGCTAGTATTCTTAGGCCAACACATACCTTGGTTTCCACTGGGATGGGTTCCCCTCTGTTGGTTCTGTGTGTGAGGCGTGGCCTGCACAGCTGAACAATTTGCTGCAGGAGGTCTCTGCCCACTCTATAGCACTCCACTATCTCCAGCTCATGTAACCCCTGGTAGGTGACCCTGGGCCTGTACACTCTTCTCCGTCTCCTCACTGTGGGTTGTCCGGCAGCATTTGCATTGTCACCACCCTCAGCATGTTGCATATGTCGCCTTATAACAGCAATGGCAGCCCCTAGCATTTTTTGTCTGAGTGTAGCTTTTTCAGTTTTCACTTCTAGTAGCTTACTCCAGGGTTGCAGTGTCTCTTGAGAGAAACAAACTGCACTGTTGTTTGCAGAGTTTTAAGTGCTGGGCTGGGCTAGTGTTCTGCCTGTGTAATTGCCTGATTCTGATTGTTTGCACCTGCTAGCTCTACTAGTATTCCCTGGTAGCTTCCTACTATTTGTTGTGCTTCCTTTTTCCTTTCTGTTTCCTCGGGGGAGCGACGCGCATACAAGCGGAAACACACTCACAGCAGCTCACACGTGCACACACATGCTTAGACAGACTAAAACTTGCTTATTCGGGTTAAAACGCGTGCACACCAGTGCAAACATGCTTACAGGTCTTCCAACAGCCTTATACATGCTTACTCCAGCTTAAACGCATGCACTCACGCTTCCACGCATGCACTCTGTCTTACTCGAGTTTACAGGCACTCACACACGCGCATACCCGCTCAGCAAGAAACTTTGGTGTTATCCACAGTATACACCTTCCATTTCTTGGCTTTCCCTGGCCTACCTGTTGACACACCTCTTTCCATGATGTCTAACTGACAGCTAACACATGCCACTGTACTCCAATGAGCTTCACTACTTTCATACATACCCCCCTTGTGATGTCACCTATCTCCTACTCTGTTCCTTCCCATATCCTACTCCTACACTCCACTGACTGTGCTCATTTGCTATGTAAAAGTGCGATTCACTATCCTAACACTCATTTACATAGGATTGCCTACTAATGCTTGGTTACATGTCTTAGACTGGGCTTCTCCCCTTAGCAACCCCTACTCAGTGGCCATGTTGTCTTCAGCCTGCTATTCCCTTACATTGTCATTTAACAATTTTCATAAATTCCACGTTTGTGGCTTTTATTGTCTTATTTTATGATTTTTATAAAGCACCCCATTTGCGCTGCGCTACACTTAAACATCGGAAATCGCCGAAAAAAATTATTTTTATTTTAATTTTGCATCTAGGAAACTTTCCAGTGGCCGTATATTTGGCCATTGGCATGCTTCCTCAACCATATGCCACCTTTACTTGGAGCTGACAAGGCTCCATTGTGCTATTTGCAGAACGGTACTCAGTTGTCAACTGAGTACATTTCTGCAGCTAACACGTCTCCTACTCGGACAGGTTTGTGCTTCCTGGATCGCAAATTTACCTCACTTGCATGCCTTTCGGCTACAAGTGATGTAATTTGCATATCCCAGCCCTGTCCATGTAGGAGACGTTTTAGGAGCTCTCTTACACCCCCCTACAGGCTGTTCCTGGATCGCTCGTCGGACATGATTGCTGCATGGAGTCTTACTCTAGTCGTAGACTCCGTGCAAGCCATCGTGAATCCGGCCCGATGTGTAGAAAATATGGGCAAACTGGACATACATGGGTGGATTGTGAAGATAACATAGAAGTTAAAGAACAAGAACAGAGGCAAAATCATGAATATAGAAGATGAAAATGAAGAACAGATTGCATTACATGAACGTATTAAAGAAGAGGAAATGTTACATAAGAAAGTAAAATTAATGGAGGGAAGGAAATGGTGCAAGAAATAAGTGAAGAAGAATATACAAATTGGAGAATGGTTAAGGGAAAAAAGAGTGCCATAGGAAAAAGGGTGAAAGATAGGAAAAGGAAATTTTAAAGTGGAATTCCAAAAGAAAATAAAAGGGCAAAGGGTAAAAGTGGAATGGAAAAAAAACAATTATGTAAGAAGAAATCTGAAAATCTTAGCTATAAATGTTAATAGTACAAAGCATGTTAGAAGAAGATTAGGTGTATTAGAATAGTGTGCAACACTTGACATGCACATTATTATACTACAAGACATAAAAATACTAGAAGAAGAAGAAAGGTTACAAACAGAAGAGTTATGGGATGGAAATATTATCAAGAACATGGGAAAAGATACATGTTCAAGAATAGGTTTATTATGTCATGAAACAATAAAAGATTTAGATTAAACTATAGTAGAAAAAGGTATAATAACTATGATGGATATAAGGTGAAAAAAAGATGTATACAGAATTATTGCAATACATGCATATGTCACAAAGGAAGAAAATAAAACTATGTTTAAAAATTTTCCAAGTTATGAAGGTTCCTGGGTTAGAAGTACTTCTTATAGGCAGTGGGAGTGAGTTCCAAACTTTTGCAATGTTGTGAGAGGATAGACTTTGGCCAGCAGTTTTAGAGGGGTTGTAGAAAGTGGGAAGTTTCTTGTCTTCAGATCTAAGGTTTCTGTTTCGGGTTATAAGATTTGATGACTTTATTTAGAGCTGGACAAGTTAGTTGTTTGTAGACTATGTTGTGGAGTGTTAACAGCTGGATGTAGAGTAGGTGATTGGGGAATTCTTGCCAGTTTAGTTTTTGTAATGATGTACAGTGGTGTGTTCTAGTTTCTGAGTTGGTGGGAAACTTGGCCAGTTTGCTGTAACACCATTCTATTTTGGATCTAGAGAGATCTGTAAGTTGGTAAGTATAGGTGCACCACAGAGCAGGGAGAGGAGAAGAAAAGTTTTGCCAAGGTTAATTTTGGTAGAAAATTTTAGGGAGTGTTTTTTTCTGTAAAGTGTGCCCAGTTTCTGGTAAGTTTTCTTTATATTTTGGTGAACATGGAGATCAAACTTTAAGTGATTGTCTATGACAGCAGCTAGCAGTTTAGTGTAGTGCACAATTTCAATAATGATATTGTCAGTAGAGTGGAGTGTGAAATTATTTAGATCACTAGAGCATTCTTTGGATGGAAAATAAGCATTTTATTTTATTTTAGGGTTAAGAAATAGCTGACATTCAGTGAGCCAGGATTCTACAGCAGAAAAAGTTTGATGTGTAATAGTGAGAAGTTGGGGTAGTGTAGGGAGAAGTGCAGATTATTGTGGAATCATATGCCTATTGAATAAGTGTTCCACTAGAAGAGGCAGTACATAGGTCATTTGTAAATATGTTGAAAAGTAGAGGTCCTAATATAGATCCTTGTGGGACTCCAGTGGGGTTAGGTAACCCTAAAGAGGGAGATAACTTTTTACTATTTTACTGCTTGTTTCGATCAAATAAGTAACTGTGGAACCATTTTAGTGTGGGAGGGGTTAGACCTAGGTTAGAGAGCCTGTTCACGAGTAATGAATGTGAGATGGTGTCAAATGCCTTAGAAAGGTCAAGAAACAGAGCAGATACAAAGCAACCTGTATCTCTAGCTCTGTTTACTGATTCAATAAAGGCTAGGAGGGCTGTTGATGTGCTGTGGCCTAGACGGAAACCATATTGTGGGTTTTTAAGAAGGTTGTTTTGCTGTAAGCATTTTATAAGTTGAAGATGTTTACATTTTTCAAGTATTTTAGAGATAGGAGAAAGTATGGCTATGGGCTGAAAGTTTGTATGTTCAGTGGATTTAACTTCTTTGTGAATGGGGATGATATGGAACTTTTTCCAGATGTTCAGTACTATGGATTTGGATATTGATTGAATGATCAGGATGCTGACTGGGTATGCTATGGAGTCAGCAGCTAATTTTAAGTATCAAGGAAGGAGGGCTTCTGCAGTGGTAGATCATGGTTTAAGTTTGTGCAGTAATCTTTTTTATGAGACTTGTAGGAAAGTGGTAAGTTTCTCACAAAGGGTTTTTGTGCCATGAAGGTGCAGAAGGTCTGAGCCACAGGAAGGGATGTCATTAAGGGAAGTTGGAAGGGAAAAGGGGCAGGTGTTGCGAGTTTTTGGCAATCATATCAGCTATGGATTTTATGAAGTGGATGTTAAACTCTTGTTAATTTGAGAGGGAGGAGCATTAAGTTAAATACTAGGGTATATTTTAGTGCCTGGGTGCAAAAGGGTTGAGGTTGAAGACCAACATTTTTTGGATTAGTTTTATTTTCTTCCTGTAGGTGAGTGTAGTATATGTTTTTTTTATCTTTGGTAACTTGTTTTTCTTACTTGTTTGCATAGTTTTTTTTTTAAATGTATTAGATCTAGTTCTTTTTTACTTTGTTTCCATGTACCCCAGGCTACATCTCTTTTGTTCATTACATTTTAACTTTCCTTGGTTAGCCATGGGACAGGATTCTTTATAACTTTTTTTTTGTGTGAATTGGATCTAAGGTGTTAAGCAATTTTATGAAAGTGTTGTTGAAGTAGTGTACTGCTTATAGTCATATCATGAGCTGAGGAAACATCTTCTTCTATTAATCTGAAAAATAATGTGTCACTCTACCCTAAGTAAAGGATGGATGCAAATGGAGAAATTTGTCTGTCTGTGAGTAACAGTGAACATGGAAAGAAGCATTTAAATGATGATGCACCTTCAAAAGGCAATAAAGTCTATTTGGGGCAGGAAATGAAGATAACACATTATTAGATAGGTTCATAGGATCATACAAGGCTAACTGCCCTTGTGGGCAAATTTTAAGCCTAGCCAATTAATCCCAAGAGAGAATCAAACCCTCTACCTTGAGTCTCTAAGGCAAACACCTTAACCATTATGCCAACCTCCCACATTCTGTCCCACAACAAAGTGGGTCAGAATGTGGTCTTTATATTGTACTTTGGTACCCTAGAGGATGGACTGAATATAAGTATATACTTTACCACATGTTGTAGAAAGAGAGCACAAGGAAGTAGTCAGTCCTGAAGGTATTTCCTATAGTCTTGCAAGAATGGAAAAGTGTTTGAGAGTCATTCAGTGTTATGCTTCATGTTTTCCAATGTTTCAAATGATTATAATTGTAATTATGTGTAAAAACCTATTTTGTAGGTTCTGAGAAAGAAGGGACCATTCTATTTTACTATGGCTTTCAGGCATATATTTTCAGTGTTGGGGAAGTTTAGCTGGATGAATAGATGGATGGATGGAAATCAGAAATATGAGTAACAGTGAACAGGGAAAGAAACATTTAAATGGTGGTGTGTCTTCAAAACACAAATTTATATATCTAGCATTTGAAGGACTTATGTGTGGGGAATTATTTGTAAGAAATATTGCAAAATCAAAAATAGCAACAGGTAGCTTTTATTGTACAGCTGAGGAATATACTGTGTGTTGATATATATGGATATAGGTTCATAGGTTCATAGGTAGGTACTAGACTATCTGCGCGAAGGCATTTATAAGCTTAGCCAGAATGTGTTGGCTTTCGCCGCCCCCTTAGATTAGTTCCCTGTGCTGGTACTGGGCGCTGTATGTGTTATAATACTTGGCATCCAGACAGACCGAGAAATTGAGATGCAAGTTGATGCACATAGATGTGACTGGTTTTTCATTGAGGGTACCCATAAACATACAAAACTTATATATTTTTGCTAAAATAGTTTTCACAAAGACACGCTTGATGATAATGGAATGCAGCACATTTGTTAAATACTGACATAAATGCATTACTCTGTATACAAAAATGCTGTTATTCTATCTGTTTTAAAAATGAGTGCATACTAGTGTAGATGTTTATTTCCTAATTCATAATTAAAATGTTATTTGCAATGACCATGAGCCATTTTCTCTTTGTTCACTCATTTCTTCTCTACTGTAAATGATTTAGTTTTCTTTAGGGTGTTTAAAGTCCTGCAAAATCTTCAACCCCAGTAATAGTTTCCTTACTGCTCCTATAAAATTTATTTAATAACAGACATGAATGCACAGTCAGGACAGCTGAATTTTGGAAGGCAACCATAAATGAAAATCAGCTCTCCACTATCATGTCAAAGTATTTCCAGTCTTCATGAAAAACTGTACCATTCTACAATTTTTAACTTTATCCTTTTTCCTGCTATTACATAAGAACAGAAGGACATGACTTAAGGGAGAAGGGATTAGCACATAATATTAATTAGATGGAGGAGTTACAATGGAGAAGATGAAAGTCAAGTTCGGATTGACGAGAAATGACATAACTAAAGGGCATGACAGTTGTTAGTTTTTCTATGCAGATGACTTTCTGAACTGTCTGATTGGTCTATACCTTTTTCTTATTTGGCAAGGCTGTGTTATGTTTTGTTAGACTGTATGGTGATTTTGGGATACCAGATTGTGGTTACAGGTGTGCATTGTAGGGAAAGGATTTTGGACAGAAGCAAACCATTGTTGATTAATCCTACTCCAGCTCTATGAAAGAGTTAGAACACTTTTTGCATGCTGCACTGTTTTAGACCTTGGAAAGCAGTCCCCTGGGCATTTAGCAAAATCAGGGCTTGGCCTACCTAGATGAAGCTGGCAAAGTTGTATTAGTTAGTAAATGTCAAGAAAGGCAAGATGATCTCAATGAATGTGTGATATTTATACTTTAGCAAGGTCCATAATACAGTTGCACTGAAGACAGGAGATTGTGAGAGGCATGGATCTGGAACTGAATGTTGATATAGTACATAATGAACTGGTTACTAAATAAGAAGTACATAGCATTAATTATGTAGGGATCCACAAACGGAAAGCAACTGACCACTAGGGTGATAATGGTGCTATATCTATTGCAAGATTAGTTTAGAATATTTATATTTCTTTTAAACCAGATAATAAAGAGCACAATAATTCAGTTTGCTACTGAAACAATACTGTTGCAGTTTGTTGGATCATAGGATCACAAGGTATGCAAGGCAACTGTGCTTAGTGGCTATTTGCCCCTGGTCAGCACCCACAATTAAACCTTGCCCCCTTTTTCAAGTAGACCTGGGTCAGTCAAGCCAGGGGAGCATTTGTTAATACTTATTCAGTTATCTAGTTCCCATCTGAAGAAATTTAATGTATTAACACTGTTTCATTTTAAACCCACGGTGGTGGTGCTGCGGTAGCATTGTCACCTCAAAGTAAGATGCTGTCCGGTTTGATTCTCAGCTAGAGCGTCTTCTGCATGGAGACATGCGTGAATGGGCGTACCTTCGTTGAAGGTTGTGCATCAGGGCTGGTAACTCGGCATGTAAAAATCAACTACCAATCATTAGCGGACCGGAGTTCCACTGTGGTGACCCCTAACTGGGAAAAGCCGAAAGACACAAACAAACAAACACTGTTTCATTTAAAGTGGAAGTCAGTGCTAGAGGTAATGAAGTCACTGAGTATTCAACCTACCTCTCCATCATGATTGATTTATTATCTAATATAGGTTTAGATTTCTGGTACTAGTATTAATAGAATTATTTTGTTCATGGAGATACAAGAGATCTGGACCCCTAATGTCAGAGAAGATAAGGAAAATGAATAAAGGGACAGTGCTTCCAATGTCTTCTGGTAGCTTAGGGTTTTTAAGCTAATAATCATTTTAGTTAGGAACCTCTTTTATCCTTCCACCTGTTTGATATGTCTAGTGAAGTACATCTCAAAGAGGATATTGCATTCTATGTTTAGGCTAATTAACGCAGAATATAAGGGGACTATGACTTCTTTATGTCTGGAGCATATTCCTTTTGTATTTAACTGTGCACGAAGTAAAGCTTTCTGATCACTGTAGTAACAGAATAATCCAATGAGAAGGAATTATCAACTCATGTTCCAAGGGGAGGGAATTACCAAAATCATGTTGCAAGGGGAGGGAATTACCAACTCATGTTCCCAGGACCAGCCTTTGGTTAACTGGTGCCTTAGGCAAAATGACTCCACGGCACCCCCCACAACACCCAGTGCCCCCATCCTGGTCTACCTACACCATCCAGATTACTGGAAAAGTACCCCTGCTATAGTGGAGCCCTAGGCAGCCACCTAGTTGGCCTATGCCTAAGGCCGGCTATGCATGTTCCAAAGGGAGGGAATTACCAACTCATGTTCCAAGGGGAGGGAATTATCCACTCATGTTCCAAGGGGAGGGAACTACCAACTCTTGTTGCAATGGGTGGAAATTATGAACCTATGTCCCAAGGGGAGAAAATTATCAACCCATGTTCCAAAGTCTCTAGCTTCATTCTCATTTTAAAGTGGGGTATTTACCTATTATAAGCTGGGGGGGGGTCATCTGCCAAATGTGAAAATATTGCACATTTTTGCATTTAGTCTGTGCCTGTTATTGTACACCAGGTATCGACAAGTGTAAAGATCTGATGGTGGGACTGAGTGTCAGAAGGGGACTTGAGAATGACACCCACCAGAGGTTTGTGATCTGGAGATCTGAAAGGTAAGTGCCTGACAACAGAAGTTCCAGCACTGAGCCCTGCAGAACATCACTGGTCATATTCACACTATCTGAGGAAACACCAGCTACCATCACTGGGTGGGTTTTACTTTTAGCCAATTTCCATCCAGTTTGCAAGATAGGGATACGTTTCAAGAATGTTTAGATTGTTCTTTATGCAAGTATGAGGAATGATATCAAATGCTTTGGCAGGTCGTTGTATGTTGTGTGAGTAGTAGAGCAATGTCAACAGTCTGTGTTACTCATTCAATGAAGTTAACCGACTTGTTAAGAAGGATCGACCCTTGACAACGCCAAACTTCTTTTGGTCTAGCTTGATAATATTTTTAATATCATAATTAATCAGGATACTTATATGTTCCATGGCTAAACAGATGAGATTTGTCAGTTCTATGGGCCTATAATTTCCAGGATCAGTGTTAGGGTCACTTTTGTGAAATTGAATTCCAACCGCTATATACCACATATCAGGGACAAAGCCAGTTTTTAGACTTAGGTTGAATAGTTTACAGAATGGCTCTGCTGATGCCTATTCAGTACCATTTATTAAACAGACAGGTATATTATCAGTTCTCATAGAAAATGTCTTTTTAGTTAAGAAAAGGACCTTGAATATGTGTTCTTTAGTGATGATGGGGCATTCGAGATTGTTTAGATTTAAATGGGCTTTAGATAGTTTTCTCAGAATGAAGTTCACACTGAACTGGTTTATTAGTCTATTGCGATGTCCACTGGATCTGAGTAGTTAATAGCTTCATATGTTCATAGGCTGGTACTAGGCTATTGGCCTTAGGGCCTATACAAGCCTAGCCATAATAATTCCCTGGCTATTTCTTCCCAGAATATTTACTTCCCTGGTCCCCTGTCTAGCAGGGTGACTGACGTGATCCCTGGGGTGAATTTCCTATCTACAGGTCCATTTGAAGGTCTGATAAATGATGCAAGTTATTTATTAGTTTCCTGACATAGTTAAAGAAAGATTTCTAATTGAGATTGGGTTTTCCTAATGGTATTTTTTAAAATTTTATTACAGTTCCTTGATATTAACCTTTATTTGACGATCATTTGTTTTGTTTTAATACATTAAGAGGTGTTTTTTTCTTTAATTGTATAGTTATTTATATTTGTGAAACGCTGGGGTAGTTTTTGCTCTTAAACTTCCCACTAGATTTAGATCTGTCTGAAACTGCTAGATTTTTATATTTATTTAGGTGAGCTTAAAATTATTTCTGTAGCTGCCTTGTTGTATTAGCATCTTGAGTGATACTGCATACCTACATTTGCAGATTCATCATAGAAATGGAGAATATTTGTATATTTTGAATCTCAAAATTCTATGACATTGGCATCCACTGATTTTGAAATTTTAAATGTACTGTTTACCATTTTGTGGATAGACTTAATCAGTGAGGGAGATACCAGAGGAATGGCACATGAAGCTGCTATATTTTCAAGAACCAGCTCTAGTGGGTTTTATCACAATCTTGTCCAGTGAGTTTTGGTTTATTAAATCTAGGAACTTTTAAGCATATCCTTCAAAACATAAATGTCCTAGTTTATTGAGGAGTAATTAAAGCCTGATTGGATATTGCTTTTTGCTTAAAGGAAGTTTGTATATTTATTAACTTGGTTATTCATGGGACATGGAGGGGAGGGACATATAACAGGCAATGAGCTGATAATTGGTTCTGCATAGTATAATTTGTATCTCATTCAGTTTGTTTTTTCTAGTCTGTAAGAATCTACCTAAATACGATGTGGTCTGACTTAAATATTGAGACTCCATCACAGTCGCTAATAGTTCTCAAGACACTGGAGACACAAATCCCAATAGGGGGAGGGGTACTGTGAAAACTGTTAACCCAGTTACTGGTGATTGCATGCATTCATGGATATGCCCCAAATGAAAGAGGGTGCCAAGGTCATGCATTTTGTTATTCAGACTCCTTGAACTGAGCAGAGATACCTTGATGTGATCTTGTGTTTCATTTGTTTTATTTTATTTAATTGCATTTATTTTTAATCATTTATTATTATTATTATTATTATTATTTTTTTATTAATTTTTTTTGGTTAGGTTGGGAGGTCTGTTATATGGACTTTGTCTAAAAAAATCACTATGGAGACAGCAGTAGATGGACATCTTGGAACAAGAGGTACAAACTGTCCTTAGCAAATGAAGTAGTGTTGTCAAGCATCACATTCCAGGCTGCTGCCTACTGAACCCCCCAGAAGTGACACAAGCTATTTAGCCAATGGTGAAGCCAATTATCTTTACTTTGAATTTTGGCCTCATTCTCAGAGAAGGAAGAATTGTGTTTAAGACTATGGTATTACCTGAATTAGCAAATCCATGCGGTATTCCGACGTGTCTCTCTACATTTCACTCAGTTATTTGAATGAAAAGTCATTTACCCCAACAAGGATCAACCAACACGTCATACTTACATTTATTTGGTGTAAGACCCTTATCGATCCTTGAGATATCAGAGATCCCGACTCCTGAAAGACAACTCATCATCAGTCTATTCTTGTCCAGTCTAGCGAGAGATAAATCAGTGTGTCAGTTTATGGAGTCCACAGTCACTATGATGTTTATATTTGCAGAATTATTTGGAGTAGCGGATTTGAGATTATGTATATCCTAGTGCCTCTTTCTTCGAGATGAATCAGTATTAAATAATTAAGTGTGTGTTTGAGTGGAGCACTGTAGAAGACTTGTCTGCTCACCAACTATTTTTGCAACAGAGTTACCTCCAAGTTATTTAAGTGCATGCATCTCACAAATATAATTCATTTTGGTAAGGGCTTAATGTGTGTGAGCATTAGGCAGTCCGAGGATATGAAGTAAAATGAGGATGGCAACAGAGGTAAGCCAAGTAGCCTGTGCTTCCATTTTAGTCTGGTGAATCAGAACTTGTTGACATTTAACTGGCTAGTTAATAAGCAGAGGATGAAAACTTAATTAGTTAAAATTTTAGTTGCACTGCAATTAAATACATTTTGATTAAAATAATGCTAGGTGTTTGTCCTGTTCAACTGTACAGTATTTATTTTGTGCTGTACAGTGTAAGAGTTGTGTTGTTTATGTGTGGGTGCATGTATATATGTATCAATCGACTTATTTATTTGCTTTTGTTAACCAGGATGATGATCTTCAGCTGATGCCTATTTTCAGTGGATGCCCTGGGGAAAAGCTCCAATATTGTGCATGCAGTTTATTTACAGTTTTAATTGCAATATTTTTAATGTAGAATTTGAAATTACTAACACAGCAGGTTATTAATACTGAGTTTGGGAGAATACTAGTGTAAAGCTGAAAATTAAAAAAAACTTTTTTCATTTATCTAACTAGCACAACTCTGTGTGGAGGAAAACTCAGAACAGTATTAACAAGCAGGAGAAATGAAAGAACCAATTAAAAAAAAAACAGCTAGGGTTTCACCCAGTAACGACAAATCTCTAGCAATTGCAGCAAATTATTCCTTGCCACAGAGTACTTATTGTGCTTTTTCCAATTTGGGAAGTGGTTGGGCAGTTTGGCTCAGTCAGAAGATGTAAGCAGGCTTTACTTTGAACGTGTGGCTGTTTTGGTTGGGCCCGTGAAGTGGTTGATTGTATAGCAGTAGGAGAAGAAGGGCTCTGTAAACATCAACACAACAGCATGTTGGAAGGTCACACCTTCAAAGGAGTGTGAGCTGTCCTGATTTCTCATCTCAACATGCTTAATGGGCAATTTTGTAAGAGAGCCTGCTCATCTTGCACTCCAATGATCCTATTGTCTTGTGTCTCATTTTATAAAAAGCAAACAAAAAAAGAAAAGAGAGAGATAGAGAAAGAGATTAGTGTATTAAGTACAGAGGAGGGTGTGAGAGGCTTAATCTTAAATGGAGACAAGAGAGTATCATATGTAATTCATTCACAATTCTGCAATAGGGAACAGCACTTAGAGGGGAAGCTATTGACAGCTTACTCTCAGCTCAGGTAATGAAGCTAGCAAGATAGTTAAAATGTACATTATGGATATAAAGTCAAAATGGACTAATAGTTTAGCAATATTTAACATTGACTAAAAATATAAGATTAGCATGTTAGCTTCCAACACTGAATATGATTTTGATCTTGCAATGTGAGAGGTACAAGGACTTTTTTAGCCAACAAAGAAGGGAGATTTTTCATAATGAGTTACACTTGAGAGGTATGAGTCTCGTGTGATTTAGGCTAGCATGTCGCAGGGGAGAGTGGGAATCAATTATTGTATATTATAGAATATGCAATTAATTACACATGAAAAAGTCCTACAGGGAAAGTAACTCATTTGGTAAGGGGGCAAAGGGTGTTTAAAGGAGGGCAGAAAATTTGAATGTAAGTAGTAAGTGGTAGGGATTTTGGTAAAAGGATTTTGATAAAAGGGTATCTAAGAAAAATTTAAGGTGAACAGTGGGTGGGTGGAGATAAGGTAAGGAAAGGGTGAAGATAGGAGAGGTGCAGTACACTAATATTTTATAATTATTTTGTGATATAGTACATCTAAGAGCATTGAAGGTTGTTGGGCTGAGATAGGGGATCAAGCTGAAGCATTGTTCCATGAAGAATTTGTACTATCAGATCCCACACTAATATAACCAGTGAGCCAGCCCACTATACAGCCCAAAGGGAGAGGCTGGAGAAAGTATAAGACACCAGTGATGTATTCCTATGAGGAACCATCCAAGATGGGAAGGAGGAGAAATCATAGGAAGGAGCCTTATGTCAATGCAGCATGGATTGCAGAACTCCAGCTGTTGGTAGGTAACAATTTATCTTTTGTGGTGGAAGGTTTATTTGACGTAGGTGCTGCTTCAAATGAGCATTGGCTGGGTTTTGTCCAAGAAATGAATGCAGAAGATAGGGTTAGACTTCATGAGTTTATATGGTCTAGGGGTGAGTTTAGGAAAAGTTGAGCAGGTGGGGTAGTGCGGGCATTATTAGATAAAAGTCAGTAAATTTTAGCAGATGATGAGTGGCCAGAACTAGGTCAGCTTAGGGGGACTGCCTTGCCCCTGGAAGTTTACAATTTCAAGCCAGCAGGGATTATTAGTGGAGTTCAAGGGCATAAGCTTTTTGGGAAGATGGGTTGGGCCTTCTAACACCTCACATTCAACTTTTAATCAAGAAAAGATTTGGCGAGGGGACTAACTTGGTGTTTTTCAGTTGATAGACTCTGATGGGGCTCAAACGATCAGAGAAGTAAGAACCTAGGGGCAAATGACCTGGTAGCATCTTTGGTAGACTTAGGGAGGAGGAGGCCAATAAAGTTTAAGACTAGGATGTGGGACAATCAGGTACTCAGTTTTGTTTATATGATGGCATATATTTTGAAGAAGGATGGTTTGCAGAGTCTACCATTATTGGGATACTTCCTAATGATTAGGGAGGCAAAATGGTTATAAATGGATAGCACAAGGTTGTGATATGACCAGGTCTTCTAGAAGTTAAAGGCTGTGGATAGGTCTTTGCATTGGGAGGTCAACCATGCTAGTATGAGGCTTAGCACCATGATGGACAGGGTTGGGGGTTAGGTCAGACCCCTGATATGGGACAATGAGGAGAAGAGTGGTATTCAATGGACTTTTAATATTGGAAGATATATCTGGCTTGCCAGTAGATTTTCACATATTTGCTTGGTGTATGGGGGCACACATGTGGCCATGAGATGCTGGTGTAAGGCAGGGCCTGGCCTTCTAGGTTGGACATCACAGCAAAGTAATGGTAGGCAGGCAGAAGGAGGTGAAAGTAGCACAAGAGGGTGGGGTAGCTTCTGAGGAGCAAGGGGTTCTTTGTCATGTCGAAGAGTGGCCAGGTGATCAGCCAACCCATTTTCCCATTAGAGTGTTTTTACTGAATGTTATGTTGAAGGGTTACCTTAATGAGGAATTAGCTAGGGAACAAGTGCAAGTTTTTTTCCTTAGGCTTTTACATTAGATCAAGGGTGGGAATGGGGAGAGTAGAGTGATAGATCAGAATTTGAAATTAGTAAGGTATAAGGAGGACGCGGCAAAGAAATTTCTCACCTAGGAGGCAGAGGTAGGCTGAGATTTAGATCCATTTGTGGACCTGCCATTTCCAGTATTTCACGTCACCTTTTGAACTCATACCCAATAGGCGATTAGAGGAATTTTATTTAATTCACTGCCTTTATTTTCCTAAGGATGGGTCAATGAATGATCAGAGAGACTAGATAGATGCGAGAGTGAAGTATGCATCATTGGATGCTGCTGTCAGGATTATTAGTGTTCTCAGAGACTATTGGTTGGTTAAACTGGACATTGAAGCTGCCTTTCTGCTCCTTCTCATACAGAAGGCAGATTGGCCTTGTTTGGGTATATGTTTAGGGAGCAAGTTTTAGTTCAATACAGCAATGGCTATTGGTTATGCAATAGCAACAACAGTGGATTTGGCAGCAATGGGCTTAGAATCAGAGGGCTGTACATTATTTGGATGAAGAACTGCAACACTATGTTGATGCAGATAGAGAATGGCAGCATTTTTCAAAGGGAATTGATTTGTGTTCAGATGGACAACAAAGTGATTTGGTGAGAGGAGGAAAAATATTACATTTTTGTAGTTGATGCCTATATGGGTAGTATTCAGTCTGACAATAAAGCAGTTGTACAGGTTTTGTCAAAAAGTTCAGCTAGGTTTAGTTTGGTTCAGGTTGTGTAATGTAAGTTAGTATTACACAGTTTGAAGATTAATTTTACATTTTCAGCAAAGTATGTTCTAGCTAGATTGAATGTGGTAGCTGATAGCTTGTCCCATTTTCAGTTCACAGGTTTTATTTCTTGGTTCCAGATCCAGACAAGTAGTCAGTGGCAGTGTTCAAGGATGTGTGGAAAATTTTCAGGATGTAGGAGGTTGATTGGTGGCTCAGTCATGGTTGAGAGTGAAGAAGAGAATATATAGCTCTGTGGTGGGTCTATATCAGAACATCGAAAGTTCATACTTTTGAATGTTCTTACATCGACCCCTAGTCAGTGAATGCTGAAAATAGTGAAATGACAGATAACCAAATTTTTTCCTAGATAAATAATTTGGTTGTCCTTTTCTGTCGTTTAGCTATTTTCAGCACTGTGGTGAAAGTTACGGGTCAGGTTCAGATAAGTGTGCGATTGGGCGTGGGTTAGTTGAGATAGGGTTAGGGCGTGAGGGAGGTATGTGTGCGATTGTGTGGACATGAGGGTTAGGGCGGGTTAGGTGAGTTAGGGTTAGGACACGGGTGAGGTGAGTGTGCGATAGTGACGAACCTTAGGGTTAGGGTTTGGGTTAAGGTAAGTGGATAGTTAGTGGTGTTTGTACAGTTTAGTGTAGGGTTAGCTGTAAGATTTTGTGTGTATGTGTGTGATTGCTGTTTGTTTGGTGTGCTTGTGTTGTGTGTATGTGTTTTGGAACAGCAATTGTTTTCCCTAGGAAAAAATTTGTGGTTCTGAATGTTCAATGTTGTCAGCGTTCGCTGATTAGGGATCGATGTAAGAACATTTGAAAATATGAACTTTCGGTGTTCTGATATAGACCCCTCTGTGGTTGCATCCTTTATATCTTTTGTGCAGAAGCTACCTAGTTCTGAGAGTTAGATTGGTGTGCTGGTATGTAGTTCAGAGGGTTACCAATTATGTGATTGAAGACATTGTTCTTCGAATGCATAATAGTCTAACCGAAAACATCGAAAACACATAACCGTGAAGGGCCAAGTATGCAAATGTTTTCCTACCCACACTGGGGTGTGTGTGGGGCAAAGCCCCCCACTTGATTAGGATTGGGAAGTGTGTTTCATTGGTTTATGGTCTCGCAAATGTTTTCCCTAGGAAAAAATTTGCAGATGTGGCCATTTGCAGTTATGTGTTTTGGATGTTTTAGGTTTGACTATTACGCATTCGAAGAACAATGTCTTCGATTGCGTAATATAGACCCGTTCAGAGATGGGAGTTGGATGAAGCAGCACAGACAGTGCAAGTTCATTTGGCCACCTTAGTGTGGCAGCAAAGTCCTGGTGATTAAAATATTTTACCAAACATTGGAGTAAGCTAAGGATATTGAAAGGTTGGGCGAAAGTGAAAGAGGTAAATTTTGATAAGAGATTTCCTTTGAGTAAGCCAATGTTGTGGGTTTTACTGAATGTTTGGAATAAGGTGGTGCCAAATTATAAAGCTTTTTGTCTTGTTGACAACTTTAGCCATTTGCATGTATATTGTAGCATTTAGAGTAAGTGAGTTGTGAGAAAATACCGGCTGGAATTATTTGAATATCACAGATTCAGCAGTTTTGGTTTAGTTGTGTAGGTCTAAGGCTGATCAACAAGGACATGGCCAGCAGGTAGTTTTGAGAATGAATTTTGAAGCTTTGTTGTGCCCTGTTACATGGCTTGGCTTAAAGATGTATGTTTCTAGGTTGGATAAAAGTATTTGTTTTTTCATTGAGATGACATTAGACACGTTTTCGTGAGCTGGTTTGTTATGGCATTCAGGTGGGCTTTGGAGAACTAGGGTGTTTTGGCTGATAGGTTTTCAACATATTCTTTCTAAACAGGGAGAATGTCAGACTTGACTTCTGAACAAATATTGATTGTAGACATCAAAAGAGTGGGGGTTTAATGCATTTTTATCTTATCTTTGATAGTTGGTAAGTTAAGATTATGATGAGTAGTCATCATTAATTTGTATTTGTTTTTAAGGTGCAGCAAAATTCTTGTTCTGTGTCATCTCATGTGATTCTGGGCAACAAAAAGAGCCATGATAAGACAGGTGGAGTCTTTTCAGAACTTCATCTATTGAGATGGGATAGGATTTAATGTGGTTTTAGTGGTATGTGTCGGAATCAGCTGTTAATCAGATTTAATGAACTACAGGGAGCATTGTGCACCTTTAAAGTAGTGATTATACATTTGATAGTGAATGATTTGCATAGTGTACCTAAAAGAAGATTAGTAGCTCAGATAGTGAGGTATTTTGTTATTTTAAAACAGACATTTCCTGAAGTTATTTTCGTTTTGTCTAAGATAAATGCTAGGGCAGTTTGAAAGCAAACTCTTCGTTGTAAAGGGTTCGAAATGGCCAGGCATTTTGGAAATATAGTGTTTGAAGAGCTGCTGCAACTTTAGATCTTGTATCTTTAGCTCACTGGAATTTTGATGTCTGAGTACTGCTATGGTTTAAGTCAGATGTGATTCGACTGAGCAATATAGAGTTATATATGTTTTTGTAACTGTTTGATTATTATTAAAGGATTTATTAGGGGGTGCTAGGTTAAGTTGTGTTATTCAGAAAAGGGGAAGGGTTCTGCATTTAACGCAGGCTATTGGGCAGTGGAAGAGGGATCCACTTTGGTGAAAGGAACTCCTCTTTACTTTTCTTTCCTTGAGTTGAGTAAATAGAAGTTGGACTTAATGGTAGCATACTGCTCTGTGGGACTGTACGGTTGATTTAATGAGTGGTTGCTTTAATTCTACTGTTAGTAGTTTGGTGAGTGTTTTGTTATCTCTTTTTCCTATAATTTCTGTGTGTGTGTGCGTGTGTGCATGTGCGCGCATGTGTGTGTGTGTGTGTGTGTGTGTGTGTGTGTGTGTGTGTGTTTAATATGACTGATTAATAAAACTTGTCATATTGGCTACTTAATCTTGTTTATTGTATTGGGCAGGGGTATATGAACAAAAGAACATGACGGTTTTGAAAACTGAACATGGTCTAATCACTTAGTTAATTAGGGTATGGAGTTTGCAGTATTATGAATGTCTGTAGCTTGGATCATTTATAGCTTTGAATAATGAATACAATTTGGCTTGACATAGTCTCATTGTATTAGTGGTCTTTTTCATGGGTAGTTTATTCAATAAGAAAGTGTTGAATGTGGTGATGGACATCAGTTGATTCCAAAGTCAGAAGATTTAAGTTAGATTTAAAGAATATCGTACAAGAGAAAATGTAAGTCATATCTGAAAAACAGAGTTTATCAACAGAGGCAGAGATGGGGCCCCAGATAAACTGCTTTTGAAAGCAAAAGCACATAGGATAATAGAGAGACAGCTGGGTGAGTATGGCATAAGGAAGCCATATACAGAATAGAAGGATAACAGAAGTCAGTCACTTCTTAGTTGCACTTATTTTTGATAAGTATTTGCATTTTTCTTTGCTTTTGCATAGCTCTGTAGTTTTATAAATAATTTCCTAGTAAATAATCAGCCAAAATGAAACATTATTTGTGCACGATAGTAAACTGGTGTGAGTCCAGTACATCTGAAACTGATTGTCTCTTGAAATAATAAACTTCCAACCATTTCCTGCTGCATAGATAACCAAATAAAGGTGAATCTGCTAATTCACAGTCTTAAGTGCTATGACCAATAGTTTTGAGGGAATGCTATTAACATCTTTTCAAATTTACAATTTTAAGGGATAAAAAAGCCCTCAGATCCAGCCGCATAATTCTATTAAGATAGAATTTTATACGTTGTGTTCCTGCCATGTTTCCTGTGTATGGAAAGCGTCAGTACAATATAAACAGCTTACTGCAAACATTAAGGCCCACTGCTAACATTCACTAATGTACATTCTATAATGTCTTCATTCATTAATCTGAATTCCCAGAAATGGTTCAGCAACGGCCCTGATTTCTCATATGTAGAGCAGATGTATTTCTATTTCAAAATTATCCAGCTGTTCATAGCATTGACTCTCTTTTAACAGTAGTTTTAATATCGGTGGAAACTATTTCCTCTATTAAACTATTCAAAATGTTTTAATACAGAATGTACCTTAAAATAGCACTGCAAAATGTTCTAAAATTTCAATATACTTATATTTCCTAACATATGGTCTTTTTTCTACTTCAATACTTTATTTTTAACACTGCATCTTGTTATTACCTGTAAGTGTTGAAAATGCCTTCAGCCTGTTAACTCACTTAAGCCTTGTGGAAGACCTTGCATTTCCTTATATTTTTAGTCAGTCATTTTTAACTTTTCAGGGAACATTTTCAGATATATCAGAGTAAATGAGTTTTATTATATTTTGCAAAGAACTAAGCAAAATGAATTATAAACAAACCACTCACCATACTGGGTTTTAAAACAGAAATATTTTTATTACTGTCCATTTGTTACACACCATATATTTAAGTAATAATCCATGGCTGTGCATGGGTATTTCAGGATTTACCCATGCTGGTGTTGTTTGGTCACAAGGGTAAAGCTTTAGTGATTAAATATAGCCAACTGTAAGTAAATTCTGATATACCCACAAACATGAGTGGTTTATTGCTATTATACAATTAGATTATTTAAGAAGGAAATTCCTTACCTTTCTTAAATACTGTCTTCATATAAGAGCACTTCAGTCTTCTTTCATGTTCGCTTCTCTATACTGATGCATTGAGCAAGTATATGGAACTTAACATTCCCAGGCTTGCACACTAGATCAGTGCAGGAGAAGTGATGGAGAAAACAGAATCTTTGTTGCTGTTATTTTTTAACTATTTAAAAAATAGAGATTTAAGAGGGACAGTGCAAACATATAAGGAAAATCAGGTAGGTTTCTGTTTGTTTAGATTTCTGTTGATATATACTTGTTTTATATGGGAACGCTGGTTGGGCTGTCCAGTCATCATGCTTGATTTTTGAATCGTACTGAACATTTATTGTATAAAAATATTGCTTTTACATGTTGGTTTTCTTATCTGTAATATTGAACTATATAATCATGTGCATAGTGCTCCAAGTGTTTTCACCACTGGAAAAAAAAATAATCAGCAGAGATTTCTGAACAAGAAAAGTATCACATATTTTCGGAAAAATAGATACTGAAATAAAAAAAAAATCAGAATTCATGACTTTACACAGCAGCGAATGAGAACATTATTTATGTGTGAATGCATATATTGAGTTATTTATTTTTATTGTTGCTGGAATAATACTGCTGTGTTACTCAGTGAGAAAGCTATTTATTCATGGTACTAAAGCTTTATGAGTGCATTTTTGTTTAATATTTTGTACATCTTCTCCATCATGACTTTTATGTAGTTCATATATAATTATCGACATTTATGTAGTTCATATATAATAACTGTATCTATTTACTCTTCCTAATTGTAACCAGCTACAATGTGCACCTCTGCTACCAGTTCTGATGATCACTGGTGTTACTAATGACACTAGGCTCAAGTATTCAGACTTATGAAGGTTATGGCCTATATCTAAGGTCTGAGCTGTTAATGGGATGCTTCTGATATCCAGGGGGAGATGGTGTTCTTGTATGAGCCTGAAAAGGGCTGTGTGTGTCTAGTGGGCTTATCTGGTTGCCAAACTATCAAATAAATGATGCAGATTCAGAATTACACAAAATGCATAATATGAAGGCAGTTAACATTACAACAGATTCTCCACAATTACTGACTATTCTAGACTCTAAAAGCATTATCCGTATTTACAATCTTAAAACCGCAAAGATCTATGCCATTTAATGCTGTACAGTCTGTACTTATCACATTTCCACCCCCTATGGTGAGCGAGAACTCTCTTAAAAAATAATACATTTAAAAAATGTTTGATGCATATATTTAAAAATGTTCAGTATAATGCAGATGGGTTAGCAATGGATTTTAAAAACTGTACATTTCAATAAAGATATATTTCTAAAGCATCTGAAGTAGATAAGCAATTCTTAATAGTTTCTTAACAGTAGTAATGGCAATTTACAAACTTTCTTTTCTAACAGAGAAAAATAATAATTAGCCTGTCTGTGTATGTATACAGTTAAATCACAATCACAGCTGAGCAGGCAGATTTTATGGTCCTGCTGATTACTCTTACTAGCCAGTTGTCTATACAGGAAATAGGGTTAGACAAATGTTTGAAGAGTTTAAGTCCTCTCCATTGTGTTTTGTTAGATCATTCTGAGTAGTGTTTGGCACAATCTTGTTAGGTTTAAGACATGTGGGCTTGAAATGGTCTGTATATTTTTAGAGCATTCACAGGAACTGGAATATGGCCTCATCATCCTTGGGTAAACACTTAAGTATGGTTGTCTAATATGCAACTTCATGCTTAGATGCCCCAGTAAAGAGTTGGATATGCTGCTAGTTTATTTATTTATTTATTATTTATTTACATTTGTTTACCGGGAAATTCCAACTGGACATAGGTCCTTTTTCAGCAGAGGCTCGGGGAGAAAAGCTCCACAGAAAGACATGGTAGATGATAAACAATAACAAGCAAGGTACGTATACAGTAGAGGTGATCATGACATGGAGAAATGCAGGAGCAAATTAGGTACAATTGAGTAGTAACCCCTAATTACAACACTGAGAAAGAAGTAAAACACAGCACTACAAATTATCTAAACAGTAACCAGATAACAATAATAACAGACTAAATGAATAACTAAATCCTGGCAGGATTAACAAGCAGTGAGTAATCTTCAGTTCAGTTTTATAGTGATAGAGGGGATACACTATCTAAATCTGGGAAAGGAGGGTTTATTAGATGGGGTTTGGACAAGGACAAAGCCAGTGAGAACTTAATTGAGATTTAAGTGCAGTCTTGAAAAGACTGCAGGAAGGAAGGGCAGTTATGGTACTAGGAAGGTTGTTCCAAAGCTTGGATATAGCACATGAAAATAGTGCTTCACCTGCTGAGTTTTTGGCTTTGATGACCTGGAGTAGATTTTTGTTGCAGGAACATAGTGGTTGGGAAGAGTGGTAGGGTTGGAGAATTGTATGGAGCGATGGAATTCGGAGAGGGTGGTTTACTAGTTTATGAGATAAGGTGAGCTGAGTTTGGTGTAGGAGTTGTGGGAGTTCAAGCAAGTCAAGGTCTCTAAGGGAGACACAGTGGTGGTTGTGGTAAGAGGCACCAGTGGCAAATTTTGTGATTTTATTGTAACAGGCTTCGAGTTTGTGTAGTTCTGACTTTCTAAGATTTGTAAGTATAGGTGATGCATAGAGTAGGGTGGAGATTAGTTGGGAATTGGTGATAGAGAATCTTGCTTGTTTGCTGAGGTATTGGTGGCTTCTATATAAGGCACCCAGTTTTTTGTGAACTTTTTTTATTAGTGATATGTGTGTGTCGAATTTGAGATTATTGTCAATCTGTATGACAAGTAGTTTTGTGTGAACTGTTGGTGAAATGGAGGTATTATTCTTGGCTTGAATAGTGAAGTGTGGGGTGTTTGAGGTAGATTTGGAGAATTGGAAGATGAGGAGTTTGGTTTTATTTGGATTAAGGAGAAGCAGGGAATTAGATACCCAGCTTTCAACTGAAGAGAAAGATGCTTGGGTGAACTGTTGGAGTTTAGAGTTGGGGCTGAGAAGATGAAGGGTGGAATCATCTGCATACTGTATGAGGGAGGCATGTTTGATGGCAGTGTGCAGATTATTGGTGAAAAGGAAGAAAAGTAGGGGGCCAAGGATGGAACCTTGGGGAAACCCAAGCATAACAGGGAGACGAGTGGATAGATTGTTGTCCCAGATGACTGATTGCTGGCGGCCTTGTAGATAGCTGTGGAACCAGTTTATGGCTGGTGTGGATAAAGAGAGGTCAGATAGAGCAGAGAGTAGTAGATTGTGTGACACAATTTCAAAGGCTTTAGATAGATCCAGAAATGCAGCAGAAGAGAGGAGGCCATTGTTTTTGTGATGGAGGATAGTGTTGGTGAAGGAGAGGAGAGCAGTTGTCATGCTGTGGCGTGCTCTGAAACCATACTGGGTATTGGAGAGGAGGTTATTGTTAAGGAGGAATTTGGAGACCTGCGAGTTGATGCATTTTTCGAGTATTTTGTATGGGAGGGGGTGGCAATGGGGCGGTAGTTGGAGAGGTCAGTGGAGGGGCCACCTCTGTGGAGGGGAATGATGTGTGATATTTTCCATAGTGTGGTTACATAGGATTCAGATATGGTGCGGTTGATTAACATGGAAATAGTCGAGGACATCAGCTGCTATCTTTAGGCATTCAGTGGGCAGGCAGTCGTCTGCTAGTTTTGTGGGTTTTACTTTTGTCAGGAGTCTTTTTAAGTAGGAGGTGGGTACTGTGGAGAGAAAGAAGTTAGGGAGGGGTGATTTTGGGTTGGGTGAGGGGGGGATTAGTGTAGGGAAGCGTTTTTATGTTAGGGATAGAATGGATTCTGTGAAGTGTTTATAGAAGGAATCAGCAATACTACTGGTGGAGAGAAGGGTGGTTGGAAGGGGCATGCTTACTTTTCCTGGGCAGAGTATAGAGTTAATTGCAGACCAGAGTTGCTTGGGGTTGTTTTGGGAGGAGTTTAGGGATATCTGATAAAAAAGGGCTTTGTCTACTTTTACTTGCTTTTTGACATTGTTATGTAGTTCAAGGAAGAATTGCCTATCTGAGGGGTTTTTAGTTATGTGACAGCGTTCTCATGTTTTATCCCTGGTTTTCATAAGGCCCCTGGTAGTTTTTTGTAGCCAGGAAGAGCTCTTAGTTCTGATTCTGGTGTTTCTCAAGGGGGCATAGGAGTTAAGGACGTTGAGGAAGGTACTGTTAAAGAAATGGACTGCTTTATCTAGGTTGAGATACTTTAGAGGTGACCAGTTTATGTTCTGGAGGGAGGAGGTGAAGGCGTTAGTGTTAAAATTAGCTTTGTTGTGAATAAGTCTGTGGGAAATAGGTTTGCAATCATTAATGTGATTTTTTAGTAGAATAGTTCGGGAATGGTCACTGAAGGAGTCAGGTAAATAGCCTGATAGGTATGTGTGAGTAGTTAGATCTTAGCATAGCACCACCATATACCTGCACTGTGCAAGAATGTGGCTAGTTGGCTTGTCTGAAAGATAGAGTTTAGTTGGAATATTGCTTGTCATAAAAATGCTGCTGAGTCTCTATTGCCATTTGGTCATTTGTCATCACAAACTCATAATGGCATAGTTTTTGGTTCAAGTTTAAATACCAGCATTAGTATTGTAGTTCTAATTTGCCTTCCAACATCATCTGTGCAGGGTTTACTCCAGAAGTACTGTGTGGAGTATCATGATAGCACGTTAAACCTTTGTGAGAATCAGGCTAGTGAAGAAGCCTTTTAGATATATGGCTTATGCTATTAACAGCTCCACTGGACTGTGGATTGTGAACAACTGCTATGGTATGTGTGAAGCTATAGTCCTCAGCAAACTATTAGCAGTTTGTGGATAGAAACTGAAACTGTATATGATTACCTGTGATTAGTTCAATGGATATGTAATATTTGGTAAATATTGTCTTAACTCTTTGGATGAGACTAAACTGAGGCCCCATCTGCTTGACTTGGTAGTAGCTGAAGTAGAGATGAAAGATCTCACTGCACTTTACAAAAACTGTAGGGCTCCATTAATAGAATCAAAAATACAATATATATATATATATATATATATATATATATATATATATATATATATACAAAATCCACAACTTACAATTATTTACAAGCAGGTACAAGTGATTCATCCATTGGCAAAACATAAACCTCTTAAACATTCAAATCCACCCATTCTATCTTTCACAAGCAAAATCTTATTTTCTTAAAAATTTCTGACAATACCCATTTTCCATTATATTTTATCTCATTCTTTCCTTCATACCATATGATCCATATTATATAAAATGTTTTTTCATCTAATCTATCTATATCCTTTTGTTTCATATTTTCATAATATCCATATTCTACTATATCCATAGTTATACATTTGACATTATTCACTCCATTTAAACAGTCTTTATCATATATTTCTTTCCACAATAGACATAGGGCAGGATTCATGAAGCCTCCGTGTAAGAGTTATAACTCTTACACGGAGGCTGCAGTTAAATGGAGTGATGTCAGCATGCTTTGCATATTCATGAGAGCATGCTGAATCACACCTAAGGCTAACACAGTCCATGTAAGACAGTAGGGGGCGTGTCCGTAGGCCGAGCCCTGTAAGCGGACACGCCCCCAGAAGAGTAAAAGTGCCCAAAGTAAACACCCACGACAGAGTCCACGGAAATGTGAATAAACACAACACAACACATGCCCCCACAGACTATGAACAGAAAATATATAAATAAACATGTATATATATATATTTTAAATTGTAAAAATGTTTAACCGTGAGTGCGCTAGTTTGCGTGGACGTGCCCGTAGCGCAGCTACAGTTAGCAGTCAGTGGGAAAGCATATAAAAACTAAATATGCAAAGTAAGCCAAGAAGCAATAGCGTAGCGGTAGAGATGTTGGCTGAAGAGCAGGCATTCATGGTTCGAGCCCCCACAACACCAATTTTTATTTTTAGCAAAATAAGCACGAAACAAGTCCCTGACAAATATGTACACATAAAACCACATTTTATGTAAAATGTAATGAAATAGCCCATTTATATTGAAGAAATGTGAGGTAACAAAAGAATAAAAAATGCCAGATGTGCCCATAGCTGAGCTACAGTTTAACAGGGTGAGTGCATCTGCCCGTACATGAGCAGTGGTTTAACTGGTGCAAAATGAGTGCCCGTAGCTGAGCAGTGATTTAACACGCTGAATCTATGTGCCCCTAGCTGAGCTGAGCGTAATATGCGTGCCAATAGCCAAATGAGGCTTAAACCAGCGTACCTCATTTGCGCGGAGCTGCGCACAGCGCAAACAAGCTAACCGACGGGCAACGTTGAGCAAGCCGTATCAAAACTGCCTTTACACAGACACACCCCTCAGCATGACAGTCATGAAAAATAAAAAGTAGTGGCCAGGTTCGAACCCAGGATACTATACACCATAGTCAAGGTATCAAACCACTAAGCCATGACAGCAGTACCTATAAATGCAATAATAGCTAATATATAGGAATGAATACAAACTGGAGCATGACAATGCAGGTTTACTGAAGTTGATACAATTCCAAAATGGCCAATCACAGATATGTGCGGGAAAAACGGACAATATAAGCCCCATAGGTGGGAATACACAGCATAAACGATTGTAGAACTGAACTGCAGGCAGAATGACAGGAGTAGGAGAGGGTAGTTGCTTTCGAGCACAGAGGTGGGGCATTGAGGAGTCCAGGTACATGGTCTGGCTCCTAGTCCACAATCATGAGGCCCAACTCATGCAGGGCCAGGTCCTCTGGGGAGCATACAGAGCTGAGGCATGGGACCGGTTGGCTCATGATCTCACCAGTGCCACAGGGATTCCAAGGACTGGTGAGCAGGTCCGTCACCACCATGCGGACCTGAAGAGATGCAAGCAGGACCAAGTGAACCTTTGGATCCAGGAGGCCCGGCAAATGCCCAACACCCCACTACTGAGCAAGTTACATTTAATTATGTATGTAAGAAATTAAACTAGCTGATATTATGGAGATGTGTATTCCAATATTACTTCATTTATATTACAGCTGCAGTTGTCCGTTCTGCAAACCGCAGAGCCTATGGCGATAGGCTGGTGCGGTTGCACCACCAGGCAGGTCAGTAATCCACTACCAGTAACTGTAAAGAAATATAAAAGTATGACAGTCAGCAAAAGAGTACAGTGTAGTCACTAAGGAATAAAATGTGCAAGTAGCAGTGTGAAAGTGTCTGCAAGTATTGCTTGATTACAAAAGTGTGTTTCAGCCTGTAAGCCAAACAGAAAAATGAAAATGTCTGACATAAATTCTGAAATAAAAATGCCCCACCTGTAAGAAAATAGCACACAACCTGCAGCAGGCTGAAAAGTATAGCTGCAGAAGATGATGAAATCACATGTGTGAAATATATCCCTGTTGAAATACTGAAACATGACAGAAGTGAGACTGCTGGAAAGGATTGTAATAACTACAGGTGAAACATGTCAATAAAGCCTAGAAGTAAGTACCATCCTGAATAGTAAAATGAAAACAAGTGAGAGAGTGTGAGAAAGTGTCATGAATCCAGCAATACAGTAGTAATAACCCCTGAATAAAGTATACTGCAGTCAAGACAGAATGAAATGCATGTGAGAATCAAAACCAAACAGCAAAATCTGTTCAAAGTGTTGCTGCATCTGGAATGTGTATCCCAAAATCTGGATATGTTGCTCTCAGTCTGCAATATGCAGATAGTATGATTGTTTGATATACCAAACATCCACACTTGTCTACAGCTATATAAAGCAAATGTAGCAGGATGATGTAGCTGAACAAAGCTAGATATGAAATGTGTATGAAGAACAATAAAATGTATATTGATGTTGCAGTAACAGTCCTATCACCAAGTTGAAATAGTTATCATATAGAAAACTGTAGTTAGAACAGTAGTGTGTATATATCTGTAGCTATTAGAACTGTACAGCATATGTATTGGTATTTGAAGGTGTTAATATTATTTTCTTCACCCCATCCTATAACCACATATAACCCATTCCACGTGAAAATGGTATGTGCAATCACAATTAACACCCCTGGACGTTTGTCCTGTTGGGTCATATATATTTGCATGTCTGTTGATGCATCTGCCCTGTTCATACATCCAAACCTGATGGCCTGTTGCCATCAATTAACTCTGCATGTTGTTGGACTGTGTATTGCTGTTCAAATTATGCATGTGTTATGCACGCTGTTCAATGGTGTGAATATCTGGGTGTTTGGTTAATGGGAATACTAATGCATGCTGTTACAACTAATTGTGAATGGTATTATATGTCACTAACCCAAACTGTCATGACATAATGCAAAACATAGGACGACAGGGAAGGCGGGTTCCAGCAGACCCACCTCTCCCACCTCAGCTGGCGAGTGCACCTGGCACTAGTGCCGAGTCTGGACCCTCCTCCGGTGGCCCTGTGCCACCTGCGGGTGGAAGCGCTGCAGGGGATGGGGCTCGCCCCCCCTCTGCAATTGTGGCCGGAGGAGAACCACCACTCACCCTCCATAGCGTCTGGACTGTGGTGCGTAGGGAGATTTGGGACTCTGTTCTCAAGCCCCCTACGCCAGCTTGAGGCATGGGTGGCACAACTTACGGGCATGCCTGTTGCCCGGCCTACACAGCCCCCAGCACAGCCCCGTCCTGGGCAGTGAAGGAACAGTGGCAACTGCCTATGGGTGGGGATATCAGTTCCACTGTTGCCATCTGTGGGCTCATGGGCTCTGGATATCCAAACCTCCGTCCCCGTGAATTGTGTAACCCCCCACACGTGTCATACATCGCCCCTGTATGCGTCTTGTTTGTCTTGTCTGTTTACCTATCCAACCTACCTCCCCAGCTGTACCAACTTCCTTCACCTGACATACCACTCTCACCTGAAAAAAAGGGCACTCTGTACCCACAAAAAAATTACACCCCAAACATAGCTGCCCATTCCGCACATATGTCTACCAGACATGGAAACTATCAATTACAATTGGCTGTACAATAAGTATTACTGTTGTCCTTACACCTCTCTCAGGGGTGGAAGGTATCAAATGTCACACCAAATTACAAACATATGCACAGCTGTTGCTGATGAAGGTATGGGCAGCTATGGGCCTTACCTATATCCCTCCTGCAAAACCCAAGCTTGTTTCCCTACTGTCTTACCCTCTTTGTGACCCCTTTTTCACCACTTTCCTGTCTCCCCATTTTCATTTCTTTCAAAGAAAATAGCGCGGGTGTGCACAAGAGTAAGCACGTTTAAGTGATTGTAAGCGGGTGTGCGCTTGTGTGCGCGGAGCTAAACGCCAGTGCGCATGCGTGAGCTCCGCACAAACCAGTGCTAACCCGGTTACAACTGCTTAAAAGTGCCTTAGTCACTTTGATTGACAGGTCTTGTAGTCAGTTCAAAAGCAAAATAAAATCCCTCTGGCAGTCCCGAACCCAGGACATTGGAAACAGTTGTCTGCATGACTTACCACTAAGCCATGACTCTTATACAAGAACATTGTGCTAAAATAAATATATCATGTAATAGTAGGAATGAATTTAAAGGGAATATAGAAGTGTAGTACACAAAGCACGTCATTTAGAATTACTGTCAAAACTAGTGGATTTCCATAATAGTAGTGTGTGAACAGAAACAGCCATGCTAGTTGGTAGCTAGTAGGTAATAATGTCACTATAGCACCTTGCAAGCCACACACATACTCACAGCAGGATAATCACTGCCCATACCCCACAACCTCTTACAGGAACACATCCGGACCAAGTAATAAAATATGTGGAGCAAAGGCCCAAAACCAGGGACACATTACAAATAATGTTACAACAAATGCAGACAGTTCAGAGAGTAACAGGGTCTGCATTTTGTGGGATGTTTGGAAGGGTATGAAGTCTGAAACTTGAATGTTTGTCACTATATTCTGACTTGAGCCCAGAGTGATTTGCCAGAAAAAGCTGTGCATGAGATATTGACCAAAATATGAGGCAGAAATGTGGACAACCTGCAAATATTTGTACACATGAGAGGTCTGACACCACCATATTTGAATAGTTAAGAGCCTAGACATAGCAACAGTGAATGACTTACAGGAATGCCCCACAGACTCCATGTGAAATGTACAAACAGTAGGCAGAAAGGTGTAACAACACATGCAATGGTAACTATTGAGTCCTGAAAGTATTCACCACTTGCATGGCAGAATAAGTGTAGTAATACATATGCTCATGCTAACCCACAGTCACAACTGCAGCATACCAGACAATTTAATGGGTGTACCCCACTGATATGTACCATTCCATGAGGCAGATAACAGATGAACCTGAAAGTCTCTGGGGCCTGCTGAGCAACATACTCAAATACCCTAATAGATGTCAAGGCCCACACCATGGCCAGACCACACTGCATGCTGTAACACCCTAGCAGATATAGCAAGCATTCCAAGGTGTGAATATACATGGAAAATAAGAAAGCTACAGCAGCACACTACAGTCAGGACACCTAGCAGGCATACAAGTAGTGACTGTAAAGGCCAAATATTGAAGCCTTAGCAACAAAGTGCAAGCAAAAGTGAAAGGAAAGCACATACACACACATTAACAGTAGTAGTAGTTGTAGGTGTCAGTGTACATACACAGTTAGTACAGGAAACTGGAGAAATGAATGGAGGAATGTTAATCTACAACACAGCTGGAAATATGAGAGAGATACCAACCTTTACACTCACAGAACATTGTCCACAGCATAACAGCATGGTCCCTGCCCTTAAAATCAGAAAGGGCTACACCTATCTCACATACCTTTTTATAGCACTGTTCTGAAATCACAGTGAGAACTGCAATCAGTACACAACTGGCTGCATGCAATTAGCAAATGCTGGCTAACAATTGGTGCAGAGGCCATCACATGGGCATATGCATTGCACCCTGAGGAGGACGTGAGAGACAGACAGACAGACCGAGAGAGAGAGAGACAGAGACAGAGACAGAGACAGAGAAAATTGAAATTAAGCAGACACAAACAAAACGGTTCAGCAACAGCCACCTGAATGCTGACAACTGTGAAGTGGAGCAGCAGGACAGAAAACCAGACGGCAACACAAGCAGCTGTGACAAACACAGGTAATGTAAAGTAATACTATAAAGGTCTACATACTGTGAACCCTCCATATGTGTCATTGGTCTGTATCCATATGTATATGAAGATGTGTAAAGGGCAGGGGACATACAGCAACTATCAGTGAAGGCTGTACATACATTTGTATGTGAGAGCATCTATGTGCACATATCAATGTAGGTTGACTGTAGGTTGTAGTGCAATGTACAAAGTAGGTTTCACAGTTATGTATGTTTAGCAGTATGTTAGTGTGTGTATACAGTATGGTAGACAAACATGTTGATATACCTGTCTATCATATGGATACGTATGTATGTCAACATATGTATGTATGTATGTATGTATATATATATATATATATATATATATATATATATATATATATATATGATATGCATATATGTATACATACATAAAGAGAGATGTAGGAATACATAGACATATGTAATGCACACATACAGATATAGATATATGTAGATACATATACATAGACAAACTGATCTGACTATCTACAGGTATGACAGTATATGATGACCTCAACACTCCCTGTCCCACCCCCTCTGTCACTCTCACCACCTCTGTGTCCCCCCCTCTCCACATCTATAACAATATATGTACATCAATATATATATGTGTATATGTATACAGACATATATATATATATATATATATATATATATATACATATAGATATATCTATATACATATATATATATATATATATATATATATATATATATATATAGAGAGAGAGAGAGAGAGATGTATATAAATTCTGAATGAGGCACATGTGTACAGATGTATTGCAACAGGTGCCTGGTGACAAAGGCATGGAGTGAACACCAGTGTCAAAACCGGAGTACCATACCACATTTCAAATCACCTACACCAGTAACCACCAGATATGTGATTGGCTGCCACCACTGCATGTGTCAGGGGTGAACAGGGTCATAAATGTGTACAATAGTGGCCCCAATGATATTCACAGTGGCACACTATTCCTGGAATACCTGCACATGGTATGTGTCAGCAGACATGGTGTGTCAGCTATGGACATGTAGGTCGGTGTACCCCTCCAGACCACATAATGGATGCCATGGTATGGACCTCACATGACAGCTGCAGATATGGAGAAGGACACAGTGACATGTACAACACTGTGACAATGCACTCAAACACATTACCAATGCACAGTGACTGACAACACCACAGAGTACACATATACTACCCACATAGAGGTTACCACTCCCGGATTTACATACGTAAGTCACACCCATGACAGATGTCCAACAACCATAGTAACACCTCACACCATCCACAACCTAAATGACTGCTGTGTGTCGTCCATGCCACTGCAATAGAGAGCACATGTGGAGGTAAAGTTCCTACCCACAGATAAGACATACCCTGCAATAAACCACACAGTGTTAAGAAGCAAGACTCCCCATGAGTACATGTCACACATACCCCTGCTGAATGTTAGTCAGATAGGTAATATGCCATATGAGTCACCCTGTGTAACTGTGTGACAGCAGCAGGTACCATCACACCATATGTGTCACAATGGTCAGGGTAGCAGAACAGTATGCTGCTGTAGTCCCAGGGCAATAGCATATTGTATAGTATTGTATTGTAATGTAATGTATTGTGTTGTATTGTATTGGTATGTTGAGGTGCCTCCTTCGTGGAGTGGAACCACTGCTGCTCAGTGTACAGGTACATATCCTGTAGTCAGGCTAGTGTTACATAGCACTTCTATATGTGTGTTCAGCTCCTGTCAGAGTTTATGTAGCATGCAACTGGGGATACCATCAGGTCCCAGTCATGTTGTGTATTCTGCTTTCCTGAGGGCTCTCACCTGGACATCTGTGATGACAGGGAGGTTACAGTCAGCTGGTATAACTATGTCTTATTTTGGGGGAGAGGGCGGGGTGACACCTGCACTGAACCTGTCTGCCACAATGTTGTCAATATCTGTGGTGTCAGTGAAATATTTGTTGTTGTGTACTAACTATGGGCATAGAGGATGGATTCTGACCAGGTTGCTAACATAACTGAAGAAGGCCTTCTGGTTATCTGTAGTGTCCCTCTTGATTTCCCTCTCAAAGTTGCCCATGGATGTTTGTATGATGGAAAATAGATGCTTACTAGTGCTGCTCAGACATGCCCTCCCTTTATGGAATTATGCTCTGTCTTGCAGTAGCTTCCATCTTCTGTAATACAATCTGTCTATGGCTGGGGTCCACCAGACAGGATGCTGTCCCTTTGTGGAGAGTGTCTTGGTCATATATGGGATTGCATGATCCATGCATTCTTGGAGATGTCTGTAGAAAGCAATTGTGTAGGGGTCAGCATTGTGGGTTGTATCTGCCACTGGCCCAGTGGGCTGAAAGGATACCATGTCACTGTTACAAAGTGTAAAGTTTGCATCTGTAATGTTATTCACTATAGTCGTTTGTGCTGGTGGTGGAGGTGGGATATGTATATCCAGGGCAATTAGTGTGTGGTCAGCTCACAGTAGTTGATGATGTAGGCCATACAGTACCTAGATACAACCCGCCAGAGTGAGGAGGTGCTCTTGACCTGAATCAGTGTTCTGACTGCTGGGGTTTGGTAGTATGTCATATGGAGTGTGCCAGGTACTGTTGCACAGTTGCTGGCTGAGCACTGATACCTGGCCATTTACATGTGTATCCACCAATAGACAGACAGATGCTATATATGTAAGATATGTTGTATCATAACAGTCGAGTAGCATGTGTAGTATGTGTGCCAAATTCTGCTGACATATATTGCTGATATCAGGTTATTTTCTTTTTCAGGTACATGGCTCACTCACGGAATCCCACTTACTCCACAGCTGAGGATGAGGAGATACACCAGAGCCTGGTGCGGGATTATGCAATACTCTTTTCCCACACCAGCCAGAATCAGCAGGAGAGGGCTGCACTGTGGCAAGACCTGGTCCGTCGGGTAAATGACATAGGCACACATAATAGGACATATGAGCAGGTACGACATCACTGCAGTGATTTAATCAGAAATGTCCGTCAGCGTGCGTCGGATATCCACAGGCAACAGGTCACCACAGGTGGTGGGGTGGCTACACATCCCCCACTCACCAGACTGGAGGGACTACTCATGAGTGTAGTGGCTCCAGTCCGCCAGCAACAACAACAGCAGCAGACATGCATTATGATGGAGGCTGGAGCCACGCAGCAGCAAGACAGTGAACGTGCAGGTAATATGCCATATGTATAGTTGACTGTTGTGTACACTGGTAGTTAATGCATGTGTGAGGTGTGTCCTTGGTTTGTAGCTGTCACCATAGTATTTAATGTGCAAGTAGGATATCCTCAATATTAGCAGCTGACCTGTGAAAGGCGACTGTTGTACTACTGACCTGTATCATACTCAGTAACAATGGCACAGTTGTGCCCACTGACATTAGTTTCTTCACGTCTGCAGGTCCCTCCGGTGTAACAGCAATGCAGCCTATCCATGCTGGTGAGTGTGTATTAACAATTCCTGTAATAGTCTTGATAGTAATAGTAATATTCGGCTCACTTAGTAGTGCTCTTTGTATGCATGTAGGTGTGTCTGTGGCTGTGTGTTGATATCATGCATACTGAGTACTGTACAATTGTGTGAAACTGTGTGCATGTGTGCATGTGCGCATGTGTGCATGTGCGCATGTGTGCATGTGTGCATGTGTGCATGTGTGCATGTGTGCATGTGCGCATGTGTGCATGTGTGCATGTGTGCATGTGCGCATGTGTGCATGTGCATGTGCATGTGTGCATGTGTGTATGTGCGCATGTGCGCATGTGTGCATATGTGCATGTGTGCATGTGTGCATGTGTGCATGTGTGCATGTGTGCATGTGTGCATGTGCGCATGTGTGCATGTGTGCATGTGTGCATCACTGGTAATGTGTAGACATTGTAAACTGTGTTTCCTGTTTCCCTCCCACAGGTTCTGGTGCTGCTATGGTGTCATGTAACAGGGAACCTGAATCAGGTGCCATGGGTACTGATAATGATGACATCTGTGTAATGGCACAGGAAGGTATGCCAGGGTCCGCCATTGGTCAGCCGATTGACAGTACACAGCTGTCGACCCCATCAATGTGCACAGTTATCCTGCCAATACACCCTTTTTCACCAATGTCCCTAAGTGATGGACAGCATACAGTGGGCATTGACCAGGGTAATGTGGTATCTGTGGCACATGCCTCCCCACACAGCAGCCATGGGCATGGCCCAGAGATGGTACCACACAGACAGATGTCCAGGGGTTCTCGTGGGAGCATCCGTGGGCGTACTGCCCCTGTCAGATGTGCCCACAGAGGTCTTACAACCTCAGCTATGTTTCGGGCTGTCATGCAGGCACAGTCACGTATGGAACGGTACACCAGACAGGGTTTGAGGGAGCTGACAACATGTCGTACAGCCATGACTGACAGTATACGTGACATTGCGGCTGCCATCCGTGATTTCACCGATGTCATAGACAGACGTTGTGGGGACATATTAGACCGGTTCCACAACTACATGTCCATGAGCCAGGGCGATGGTGGGCGGTTGAGGCGTCAATGTGGCCGTATGCCAGCAACAGTAGCAGCTGGCAGTCGTCGCGGACGACAACAGGGCCGCGGCCACCCCCGTAGTGCCAGCAGCAGCCCCAGCAATGCTGGGTCTGTGCTGTCATCAGACCGCCCCAGGAGACCACGTGCACGTGGCTCTGGCCAGGCCCGACAGGGATCTGTGTCCAGTCAACGAACACCTGCTTCTGCTGACAGTACCCAGTCTGGGTTGGTACCGGATACGGTCCGTAGCACCCCTGCAAGGCACAGGTACCGTGTCCATGGCCAGAGACACTGATCTGTATGACCTGGCAGGTACAGTCTGTGGCTGTCCACAAACACCAGTATATGGCAGCCATGAGGTGGAACTGTGTGCATCCATACACACATGCGAATTGACAACACCTAGGGCTACTGCATACATGCACACACTGCATCAGCATTGCCCCACCTTCTACTGCTGTCCCTCACCAACACACATATACATACATGTCAATCGGTGGTATCGGTGGCTGACTCAGGCATACCAAGTTCACACCCTGTGCATATGATGAAACTGTGCCACCTCCTGCAATCTGTAACAACTGTGCAGGTACAGGTTAACATATTGCTGATGCACAGGGTGACCACATAGATGTGTAGTAATAGTATCATGTTGTTAACTGTACTGTGTGCGAATTAATTGTGGGTATATCACAGCATGCCTGATGCAGTAAGGGTTCATAGGTTCATAGGTTCATAGGTTTATACTAGGCTATCTGCCCTAAGGCATTTATAAGCCTAGCCCAAATTTTTGTGGCTTACGCCACCCCTTATATGAAAAAATACTGTGCCCATTAGTTTGTTGTGCCTCTGTCCAGCAGTGACACAGAGATGATTCCCGGGGTAAATCTACGATCTCCCATCCACAGGTCTAGATTTCTCTTGAACAGAGTCAGCGAGGTGCTCTGCCTCACATGGACCGGGATTTTATTCCACAGCATAGGGAGTCTCTGAGTGATAAATCTATCCCTCCAGCATGTCCTATTTATATCCGTGCTAAGGTTTAAGTCACTTGCTCTAGTGGTTTTGGTGGATTTGGATTTTTGAGGTGGAGCATGTCCATTAATTCCGGGTTGGACATGGCCTTGTATGTCAGGCACATGTCACCTATGAGCAGACGGTATGCGACTGAGTAGAGCTGGAGTTTCTTCAATCTGGCAGCATATGACAGATTTTGGAGTCCCTTTATCCTTTGGTGAGGAACTTTGGGGTCTCTCCAATTGCTGCAGATGTCGGGTGAGATACATCCTAATGGGGCATTGTACTCGATCATTGGTCTAAGTGAAGAGTACAGGGAACAATGACCTCACTAGATCTGGATGTGAATCCCTTCATGATCAGGTGGGCAATGTAGAAGGTCTTTCTAACCACTTTAGCAATGTGAGTGTCAAAAGAAAGGCCACTGTCAACCTGGGTCCCCATGTCCCTGATAACCTCTTCTGTGCTTAGTGGATTGCCACCTATATGGTAGCTTGGGGTTACCTTGTTTTTCCCGAAGGGTATGACTATACATTTTTGGCGTTTAACTTCAGGCCATGGCTCTGGCACCAGCTATCTGTTTCCGTGAGTCCCTTCTGAAGGATATCCGTGTCCGATGCACTTTCCACTATGGCGCCCAGTTTGCAGTCGTCTGCAAACTTTGTCAGCCAAAGTCCTCCCATGCTGGCCTGTACTTCTGAGAAGTAGATGCCAAACAATAGGGGCCAAGGACCGAGGCCTGTGGGACACCACTTGTGACCTGCTTGGAGTCTGACACAGCACCAGCAACTCTAACCCTGTGGGTTCTGTCCTTAAGCCAGTTTGCAACCCATCTTGTGACAAATGGGCTTACATTTAAGCTGGTAAGTTTTCTACAATACCCGAGTGGGGTATTGTGTCGAAAGCCTTTGCAAGGTCAAGGTAGGCTGTATGGACTGCCTTTCCTCATCAATGGCCTTGGTGACTGTTTCAAGAAGTCGACCAAGTTCAAAAGGCATGATCTTCCCTTGACAAAGCCAAACTGGGTCGGGTCCAATGTCTGCAAGTCCCCTATATCTTTGTTTATGAGCTCCATTATGATCCTCTCCATAGCTTTGCAGACTAGACTTGTTAAGCTTATGGGGTAATTACCAGGGTCCGTGGCGCCGCCTTTGTGGAGTGGGACCACAGTTGCCGACGCCACTCCTTGGGCACGTATCCTGTGGTAAGGCTGAGATTAAACAGCTGCCTTATGTGCGGGGTTAATTCCTCATTTAGCTCGTGTAGCACACAGCCGGGGACACCATCCGGTCCCATTGATGCTGTGTTTTTAGCTTTAGAGAGAGCAGCTTTCACCTGCGCATTTGAGATGTCCGGGAGGCTACACTCGGCTGGGATAGTTATCTCTCCTTTAGGGATTGTCATGTACTGTTGTCTACACCCATGGTAAGTACCATAGTGTATCATCTGCACATGTTGGCATACTGGTGGTAATGATGTCAACAGAAGGCTACATACATAGGTAGCACAGGGGATAAGGTAATGAATGTAGTAATATGCAATGATGGACATGTAAACTGCAAGTGGCATGTTGCCCACACTGGACTCTGCAATGCGGATGTTTGAGGATGTTGATATGTGTGCAGTACTACACGACTGGTACAGGACACACAGGAGCACCCTAGCACTGCAAGCTCACATCTCATACCATGCTTGACAGCCCCAACACACAAAACTAACTGTCACAGGAGGGAGAGTCCCCATATATGTCAGGGATACTGTGGTGGCAGGCCAGTAGCATACATCCTACTAAGTATGGAACCACTGAGTGAAGGCTCAGTGTCTGTTATTTGACATGTGTATTACTGCAGGTATGAACACATGGGTTTCCATCCAGTTATTGTACATCCTGACAGTACATGTTCTGTACACTTGTGTGCTCTGAGACTGGACCCTAGCCATCTGACCCATGTATTTCCATGTACATGTGCATAGTGCCTGCATATTTGCAGTGTTACCTACTGGAAGTGGTACAGCTTGTTTGTTGTGCAATGGACTACATGCAGCCCTGTTTACTGTAGCTTTGTTTGCATGCATGTTTGCTTGCAATTACCCTGGAATACTGATCACACCTGCAATGCATAGTTATAGAGCTTCTGTGGACTCCTAGTGCCATCTGCATAGCTTACTATATGTATGTCCATGTCTCACTTGACAGAATGTCACTGTTTGTCCTGTTCACATGTACATTGCCTGTGACACAGTGCATATGACTTACCTGGCATGTGTCCACGTGAGCAGTCATATATGCTACTGCTAACTAATCACAGGCACTACACCTTCACATATTCATCTTCTGTTGAACCACCTGCTTCGCTAGGGACGGCCTGCACCTGTCACCCTGGGCTTTCAGATATTGGCAAAGGCTCTTGCTACCCCATAGTGCCTATGTTAGGCAAGGCTCAAATGACAAACCCACCTTCATAGGTATCACAAGGGATAAGAAACTAAGAGTAATGCTACCCAACGCCAGAAGTCTAAACCTCAAGATGCATGCACCCAAAACTCTCCTTGGCATGGAGAACATCGATATCTGTGCAGTAATGGATGCCTGGTTCAGGGCTACTGAGAGCACACCAGCACTACCAGGTTTAACCTCATACCATGCTTTTCAGCCCCAAAACTTGGAACGAACCACAAATGGAGGGGGAGTATTGATATTCATCAAAGATACCCACACCTCCAGGTTGGTGGCAAAGCACCAAACATCAGAGACTATCCATGTGCAACTAACAATGGGTGAAACTGCCTTCCAGGTTATAGCCTGCTACAGACCACCCTCCCAAACCCAAGAACTGCACTCGGCCATCCTGTGAACAGTGGAAATATGAAGGTCTCTCCAAACACCATTATATTGGGCGTCGTCAACTACCCAAACATGGACTGGGAGCATGACTCTAGCTCCAACACCCTAGGCCAAAGATTCCTAGAATATATGAGCTCAGATGCTATGGAACAACTTGTTACCACTCCCACAAGAAGGGGAAACATACTGGACCTGATCATCACCAACATGGGGACTCTATGCTCCAGACCAGAAGTGTATCCCTCACTGGTAAGATCGGACCATAAACTAATCTCACTGGATATTCACATCCCGACCCCATCCCCTGCCCAGAGCACCACAGTGAACAACTTCTGTAAAGCAAATTCACACTCCTCAAAACTGAGGTGGAATCCTTCAAAGCCCCCGGGCCTGTGGAAACTACAGACCAGACCGCCGATTCCTCTATAAATGCATTCTATGGACGCCTTCAGGAATGCATGGATCATGTGATCCCGAATAAAACCAAGACCCAATCCTCCAAAAGCAGACGTCCTGTCTGGTGGACCCCAGCCATAAACAAACTACACAATAGAAGGAGGAAGCTATCAAATGATACAGCAAATTCACAAATAGGGAAGGCATCACTGATCAGTATTAGCAAATAACTACAGGCACTCATAAGATTGTCTAAGGCCAGCTTCGACAGAAATTGCACAGGACACTAAGGATAATCACAAGGCTTTCTTTAGTTATGTTAGGAACCTGGGTGGTAATTCCCAGATATGCTCAGAGGTAGTCCAAAATGTCAATAGAAACACCAAACCCACAGACATTGCCAACATTCTAGCTGACAGGTTCAGTGCAAACTTCTCACCCCCCTCCGCACTGAAAGGGCAAATATGTATCCCAGCAGAGTGCTGCCCCCCTGACATCTCAGATGCTCAGGTAAGAGCTGCTCTCTCTAAAGCAATACACACTGCATCAATGGGACGAGACAGTGTCCCGGGCTGTGTCCTACATGACCACCAAGACGTGCTACTACCAAACATAAACATACTGTTCAATCCCAGCCTTACTACAGGATATGTGTCCAAAGTGTGGCGTACAGCAACAGTGGTCCCTCTACAGAAAGGTGGTGCCTCAACAGATCCTGGACACTATCACCCCATAAGCCACACTAGCTTGGTCTGCAGAGCTATGGAAAGGATCATCATGGACCACATAGATATAGATATTGCAGACCTACAGACACTGGTTCATACCCGGTTTGGCTTTGTTAAGGGCAGATCCTGTCTCTCAAACCTGGTTGATTTCTTTGAAACAGTCACCAAGGCCATTGACGAGGGGAAGGTGGTTCACACAGCCTACCTGGACCTCGCAAAAGCCTTCAAAACAATACCCTACTCGGGCATTCTAGAGAAGCTCACCAGCTTAAATATAAGCCCCTATGTCACTAGATGGATTGCACACTGGCTCAAGGACAGAACCCACATGGTTAGAATTGCTGGAGCCATGCCAGACTCCAAACCAGTTACGAGTTGTGTCCCACAAGGCTCAGTCCTGGGACCTCTCTTGTTTGGTATATATTTATCGGAGGTACAGGCCAACAAGGAAGGACTGTGGCTGACCAAATATGCAGATGACTGCAAACTGGCCGCCATAATTGACTCTCCAGCCGACACAAGCATCTTCCAAAGGGGCATCATAGAAACAGACAACTTGTGCCAGAGCCATGGTCTCCAGCTGAATGCAAAAGTGTGTATAGTCATCCCCTTTGGCAAAAACAAAGTGCCCACAAAGTACCACATAGGTGGTACTCCATTATGTACAGAAGAAGTAATGAGGGACCTGGGGACCCAAGTTGATAGCAATCTCTCATTTGACAACCACGTGGCCAAAGTGGTTAGAAAGACATTGTATATAGCCCATCCCATCATGAAGGGATTCACATCTACATCAGGGGAGGACATCGTGCCTCTTTACTCATCCCTCATCAGGCCCATAATTGAGTACAATCCCCCTGTCGGGATGTACCTTACCAGACACCTGCAGCAACTGGAAAGACCCCACAAGTACCTCACCAAGAGGATCAAAGGGCTCAAACAGATGCCATATGCTGACCGGTTAAATAAACCTCAGCTCTACTCAGTGGCATACCGCCTGTTCAGAGGCGATCTGTGCCTAATGTATAACACCATGTTGAACCCGGAATTAATGGGCATGCTGCACCTGAGAATATCCAAATCCCATCAGGATACACGCTTGAGAGACCTGAGCCTCAGCACTGAAATAAATAGGACATGCTGGAGGGACAGATTCATAACCCAGAGGCTCACTTCACTCTGGAATAAAATCCCAGTCCAGGTTAGGAAGAGTCCCTCATTGACTCTCTTCAAGAGGAATCTTAATGAGTGGATGGGACATTGTAGGTTTACCCCGGGTATCACTTCTGTGTCACTGTTAGACTGAGGCACAGTATACTAACCTCGGAAAAGGGCATGGCAAGATATATTTACATTGGATGGCGACAGCCAAACACATTCTGGCTAGGTTCTTAAATGCCCTAGGGCAGATTGCCTAGTATGATGCTATGAACCTATGAACCCATGTACCTTGTTCCCCATTAGCCCTATGTGCTGTTAATCACCATGGCAATCACAATACTATGGTAGCATGTTCAAAGGTCAGTTGTCAGTCACCTCTATGCTACAGTTGTGGAATATGTGGGTCATGTGGCAATGTCACAGCTGCCACATGTACACAGTCAACCCTCTCCCCTACACATGGACGTACAACACATGTATGAGATGAAACCACATAGCAAAACTGGGGACTAAGCACTCTGAACCCAGTACTGGCATAACCTGTCAGGTGGCATGCAATACTACAGTGACTACAATACCAGTCTGATGTAGACCTACACTGACAACAATACAAGCACGTGAACACACTGGGCCATTTGTGGAGCCTTAGAATAGCATCCTGCCTGAGCGGCATACACCTCTGCAGCTGGCACACAGGCATACGTTATGCCTGAACACATCACACATAACACATAGCACACAAATCCTGTGTGCCAGTCACAGCCTGTAAGGCTAGACAACACACCTGCCACAGTTGTGTTAGCTACCTTTATTGTCCGGTACAGTATGGTCACGCTCACCAGGCTGGACAAGGTGAAGGTCACAGTGATATGCCTGTGGGGCACTATGGTCCACCACATAACACAAGCATACAGGTCAGTCAGAGGCATGGACACATATGACTCAGTCATTGTCCATGCCACATACCTTCTCCTGCTGTACTTGTAGGGTGCTGACATCATCAGTGTTTAGAAAGGGGAATGTGCATCCTGTAGTCTGTTCTCCTAGTTGCCAAAAGGGACATTTCCCTCACATACACTAACCCCCCTCAGCCAAATACACACACTTGCCATTTGCAGGATTCAAACCCCTCTCTGACTATGTTATGACACTCGAGACGGACACATTAGGAGAGCACACTATTCGCATTACTGGAAAGTTTCTCTTCTCTTGCTGTACTTATAGGGTGCTGAAATCATCAGTGTTTAGAAAGGGGAATGTGCATCCTGTAGTCTGTTCTAGTTGCCAAAATGGACATTTCCCTCACACACACACTAACCCCCCTTAGCTAAACACACACACTTGCCATTTACAGGATTCAAACCCCTATCGAATTATGTTATGACACTTGAGACGGACACATTAGCAGAGTGCACTTTTCGCATTACTGTGAGGCTTGTCTTCTCTTGCTGTACTTATAGGGTGCTGACATCATCAGTGTTTAGAAAGGGGAATGTGCATCCTGTAGTCTGTTCTCCTAGTTGCCAAAAGGGACATTTCCCTCGCACACACACTAAGCCCCCTAAACCAAACGCACACACTTGCCATTTGCAGAATTCAAACCCCTACCTAACTATATTATGACACTTGAGATGGATGCATTAGTAGAGTGCGCTATTCGCATTACTGGGAAGTTTCCCTTCTCCTGCTATACTTATAGAGTGCTGACTTCATCAGTGTTTAGAAAGGGGAATGTGCATTCTGTAGTCTGTTCTCCTAGTTGCCAAAAGGGACATTTCCCTCACACACAATTGCACACACACTAACCCCCCTCAGCCAAACACACACACTTGCCATTTGCAGGATTCAAACCCCTACCTAACTCTGTTATGACACTTGAGACAGACACAGTAGTGGAGCGTGCTATTCGCATTACTGGGAGGTTTCTCTTCTCCTGCTATACTTATAGAGTGCTGACATCATCTGTGTTTAGAAAGGGGAATGTGCATCCTGTAGTGTGTTTTCCCAGTTGCCAAAAGGGACATTTCTCTCCCACAGACAAGCGCAAACACCAACTCCACTCACAGAGCATTTGCAGGATTTAAACCCCTACCTAATTATGTTATGACACTTGAGACAGACACATTAGCGGAGCGCGCTATTCGCATTACTGGGAGGTTTTGTTTCAACTGCTGTACTTATAGGGTGCTGACATCATCGGTGTTTAGAAAGGGGAATGTGCATCCTGTGGGGAGGCAGATGCCAAGCACACTCTGGCTAAGCTGTCATTCCCTAGGGCAAACAGCCTAGTGTTGACATCTACACCATATGTTTAATTGTCAAATGCACATTATTTGTTGCTGATAGACTGTTTGCACGTCTTTATTGCCATAGCATTCCCTGTTTGTATGAACAACTTGTGTATCTGTGGAAGATGTTTGCATATGGGAGGGATCCACTATATCACGTATGTCTCTGTAGTCATTTAACTGTGTGCACTGGGCAGACTGCTGTAATGTGGTTGGTTCCTGGAATAACACGTAAAAATACCAGATATGTGTGGCCAACTGCTAAACTGAGATTTGACCTAAGTGTGTGAGCATGCCCAGTTCAGCCTTCCCATGGCATGTTGTCTGACATATGTCTCATTTATCAAAGTGTGTGAGCATGCCCAGTGTGAGCATTCCATATGTTGAACTCTGCAGCCTACCACATTTGTGGATGAGTGTGAACTTCAACAAATATCTCCCGTTTATGGTTGTGTGTTGTGTGTCATGTTGTGTAGTTACTGTACAACTGCTTTGTGTGTGAACACAACAGGATTATACTGTGCCTGCAGGGTTTGCATGGGATACTTTGCATACAGTTGTCAACATCCTTTCACACTGACCTAACACTGTAGTACTGTATAGTGTACTGGTTCAGTACTTTGACTGTGGTGGACAGTATCCTGGGCTTTAGTCATATCACTGCTTTACATTTTCATAGTTAGCACAACAGCCTGGTTAGGTGCCAGTTGTGTACATCTGACCATGTTGCATTATGTTCAGATATGAACTACTTAAACCAGGCTTGTCCAACATTGGTAGTGTATTCCACAACATAGGTGTACATTTGCAAACACTAGCGATGTGCCCTAGTCCATTTCTAATGCTAGTCGGAGAGTGTGTTTGTCCTTCGACACACATTGTAAGTGGAGTTTGCCATGACATATGTCATGGTTAGTATACTGTGCCTCTGTCTACCTGTGACATGACAGTGATACCCAGGATAAAGCTACCATCTCCCATCCACTCATCAAGATTCCTATTGAGGAAAATCGATAAGTGACTCTATAGGTAGCCTGTACTGGGAGTTTACTCATGGGTGGGGGTGGCTTCTGTGTTATGGATCATGCAGTACAGCTTGTCCTATGTAAGTCAGTTCTGGGGTTCAGGTCTCTCATGTGCATAGCTCACTGCCATTCAGATTGTACAAGGTGCAGCATGTTTATTGATACCAGCAACACAGGCAACACATGGCATCTGTGCAAGCTTTTTGATACTCCTGGTGAGGTACCGTTGGGGACTTTACGGATGATGGAGGTGTCTGCTGAGTTACATCCCACAGGGGCTATTGTAGTCAATTGTAACGCTGATGAAGGATGACTGCAGAGCCACAATGACCTCCCCTTATCTAGATCTGACAACCTTCATGATTAGGTGGGTATATAGTATGTTTCTGTAAACACTACAGCACATGTTTGTCCAATGCAGGATATCTATCACCTTGTGTCCCAGGTCTCTCATTACATGTTAAGTACGTAATGGGTTAACACCTATGTGGTAATTGGTGGGCACTTACTGTATATCCACGGGGTTGACTATACACTTTTCTGCAATTAGCTTGCTGACATGGCTATGGCACCAGTTGTCTGTTTCTATGTGGCCCTTTTGTGGGATGCTTGTGTCAGCTGGTGGATCATATATGGTGAGCAGTTTGTAGTCCTCTGCAAACATGTTCAGACACAGTCCTTCCATGTTGGCCTGTACCTATGGGACATATATACCAGACGAGGGAGATCCCAGGACCAAGCCTTGTGGGATGCCAGTTATATCTGGTTTGTAGTCTAACATGGCTGCAGCATGTCTGACCATGTCTGTTCTGTCCTTGGTCTGGTTTGCAACCCCTCTACTGACACAGGGGTTTATATTTAAGCTGGTGAGCTTATCTATAATGAACACGTAGGGTATTGTATAGAAGCCTTTGCAAGGTCCAGCTACGCTGTGTGGACCACATTGTCCTCATCAATGACCTTAATGACTGTTTCAATTGAGTCAAACATGTTTAGGGGCAGGATCTGCACTTAAGAAAGCCACACTGGGTAGGGTCCGGTGTCAGCAGGTCCCCAATATCTTTATGTCTGCGGTACATGCTGATCCTTTCCATAGCTGTGCAGACCGAGCTTCTCAGGATTCTGGGGTGGTAGTTTTCAGTATCCATTCAGGCAACACCTTTGTTGAGAAGGACCACTGTTGTTGTACACTGCTCTTTGGGTACATATCCTGTGGTAAGGCTGACATTGAGCAGTAGTGTGATTTGGCATTCCATTCGTCTTGGAGTCCATGTTGGACTCAGCCCAGGACACCATCTCATACCATTGCTGCTGTGTGTTTTGCTTTGTAGATGCTGGCTGTTACCTCAGCATCTGCAATGTCAGGGGGCCAGCAGTCTGCTGGGATAGATATTTTGCATTCTGGGGGGGGGGGGTTGCACTGCACCTGTCAGGATGTATGTTGGCAATATGTGTGTGTGTTTGGTATGTTGTGATATTTGTGTGATTCAGAGCATATCTGTGAATTCCCAACATGGTTCCTACCATCAGTTGTGAAAGCCTTGGGATTATCCTTAGTGTCCTGTACAATTTGTATCTTCATAGGTTCATAGGTTCATACTAGGCTATCCACCCTAGGGCATTTGTTAGCCTAGCCAGAGTGTGTGTGGCTTTTGCCACCCCTTACTATGTGAATATTATGGCCATTTATGATTTGGTTTGCTGTGCCTCTGTCTGGACATGACACAGTGAAGACCCCCAGTGTAACTCTACAATCATCCATCCACTTGGCAAGATTCCTGTTGAAGAGTGTCAGTGAGGGGCTCTGCCTAACATGGAGTGGGATTCTGGTCCAGGGTGTGGGGAGCCTCTGGATTATGTATCTGTCCCTCCAGCACATCCTATTTCATTATTTGTTGAGGCTGACATCTCTCACTCTCACAGCTCCAAAGGCTTTGAGTTTTCTGGGGTTGAGCATGTCCATTACTCCTGTGTTGGGCATGGCCTTTACAACAGGCATGCAATGCCTCTGTGTAGGCAGTATGTGACTGCATTCAGCTGGGGTGTCTACAGCCAGGCAGCATATGACATATATTTGAGACCCTTTATCCTCTTGGTGAGGTACCTTTGAGGTCTTTCTAACTGCTGCAGGTGTCAGGTAAGGTACATCCCATATGAGGCATTGTACTAGATTATGGGTGTGATAAGAGAACAGTATAGGGGCACAATGACCTCTGTTGACTTAGATGTGAATCCTTTCATGATACGGTGTCCAATGTAGACAGTCTTCCTAGCCACATTGGCAATGTGAGTGTCACATAACAGGTTACTGTCCACTTGTGTCCCTAGGTCCCTGATTACTCCTTCCATACATAATGGTTTACCACCTATGTGGCAATTTGTGGTACCTTGTTTGGTATTTGGTGGGACATTCATACTGTCCAGTGTCTTCAGGACGGCTGGGTGGGGTTCCTGTGTGTGAGAGTGTGGTCTGTAGCATGCTACAGACTGTACAGCAGTCTTGCCTACAGTTAGTTGCACATGGGTGGACTCCAATGCCTTGTGCATTGTCAGTTACCTGGATGTATGGGTGTCTGTGCTGAATATGGATACTCACCCTCCTTTTATGTTTTGTTCCAGGTTTTGGGGCCATGACACATGATATGTGGTATAACCTGGTAGTGCTGGTGTGCTGTCAGGAGGCTTGCAGCAGGTTTCTGTCACTGCACAGACATCGATGTTCTCCATACTGGGGATGGCCTTGGGAGCATGCATATTGGGGTTTACACATCTGGCATTGGTCAGCATTACCCTTATGTTTCTTTCCACTTATGTTTTCTAGGGTGGTGGGTTAGTCTTTTCAGCCTTGCCTACAAAAGGCTCTATGGAGGTGGCAAAAGCCTTATCCAATATCCAGACGCCCAGGGGTAACAGGTGCAAGCCATCCCAGGAACAGCTGTGTGGCTTGTCAAGCATGACATCCCAAGCAGACAGACATTGGATCCCCTTGGAATGACACCAGTAAGTGTGCCACTTGCTATGACTGATCATTCCGTGTTTGTACTGTGGCATTATTCCTGGTAAGGGTAGGATGCTGCAAATGGTGAGTGTCATACCAGCCTGGACTACATAATGAGAGAGCTCATCTATGTCTCTTTTCATGTAGTCTAGGGAGATATATCTCAGGTCATTCACACCAGCATGGACTATGACTGCATCATATTTCTACTTGCTTTGGGGTGACCTGCATACTTGTGTTATGTGGCGTATTGTGGCAGCCTACAGGCAGCTTACTGTACCCTTTCCCTTGTTCAGTCTGGTGTGCGGGACAGCAGTGTGTCTCACTATGGAGTCACCTATTACAACTGTATCAGGCATGTTGTTTCTCCTTCTGGCCTGTGACTGTTTGGCACACCAGCTTTGTGTACTATGTGTTGCATGTGCTATGTTTGGAAGTTGTTTGATTGGGTGTCTGCTTTAGAAGCCTCTGTCGGTGTGCTGTGTTTGAAATTTGTGCCTCCGGGAATGTTTTTCTGTGTTTATGTCTTTGGTTTGCAGTTGTGATAGGTCTATGTGGGACTGTGTTTGTGGTGTGTGTGTGGTTACCTTCTCCTCCTGACTAGTTTTGGGAGTACTGAGTTGAGGGAGCTCAGCCTCCAGTTTGGATAGATGGTTGCATCTCTCACATATATTTGTATTTCTTGGGGGGAGTTGGGGGTTGTCTGTGTACTTGGAGCAGGTGTAACATTGCCTCAAGATTCACAGATTCAACTTGTTGTGGCTGGCCTTAGTGGATTGTATGTGTGGACATATTTTATTGCCATACTACTGATCAGTGATTACTTCATTGTTTGTGTTTGCTCTGTCATGTAGTAGCTTCCTCATTCTCTTGCATGATTTGGTTATGGCTGGTGTCTACCATGCCAGATGCCTGCGTGTATGGCATTGTGTCTTGTTTTAATTTAGGATTGCATAATCCAAGCATTCCTGGCAGTGTTCATGGAATGGCTGTATTACAGGTTCTGAGGTGTGGCCCATATTTTGCACCTGCACAGGACCTTTAATGGATTCCACATCAGTTTGGAGGAGTACAAATATTGCTTTACACATGTTTTCCACTGTGGTTTTCTGGCCAGGGACTGTGGTCAGGATTTGTATATCCAGTGTGATTACTCTATGGTCTGGTTTTACCAGTGAGCAATACACTTCTCGTCTTGCCATCCAGTACCCATGTTGCTGATTATCACATCCAGTATGCTTACCCCTCTTGTGGGTGTGGTACGTTGTTCCTGAGCATTTTGGTTTATGGATTCTATGAACTTTTGTCCTACAGTGTTGGAGCTAGTATAATGCTCCCAGTCTATGTCTGGGTATTTTCAGTCACCCAGTATAATGTGGTTTGGAGGACTTGATATATTCATGTATTCCAGCATAGGCCAGGTGCAATTCCTGGTGTTGGGACAATAGTCTGTAGCAGGCTATAAACTGGGGGGCAGTTTTAGCCACTGTTACTTGACCATGGCTAGTCCATGCTTCTTCTTGTTGTGGTACCAACATGGGGTGTGGTTATCCTTGACAATTATTGCTAGTCACCCTCCTTTTGTAGCTTGTTCCATGTTTTGAGGCTGTACAGCACAGTATGAGGTGTAACCTGGTAGTGTTAGGGTGCTGTTGTGAGCCTTGACTCAGTTTTCTGTTACAGCACAGATATCAACATTCTCCATAATGGGTGAGTTTAGACTGCATGCATCTTGCTGTTTCGACTTATCCCTTATCTTATTCTTATCCCTTCTGATACCTATGGAGGTAGGTTTGTGTTTTGAGCCTTACCTATTCAGGGCACGCTGTGGGTAACAACAGCCTTTGCCAGTATCCATATGGCCTGCACTGATAGGTGCACACCAGTCCTAGCAGGTGGAGCATCATATCATGCTCAGCATGTCATCCCAGGCTGGCACACATTGGATCCCCTTTGACTAACTGCGATACTTCAGTCAATTATTGCACTTAATCATCTCATTGTCATATTGTGGCATGATGCTTAGTGAGGGTAGGATGTTAGTCAGGATCATCAGGTGTGCATATTGTACATGGTGTTACATTACTTACCACATGGCATTCATGCCTCAGGTGGTGCTGCAGGACTGCCTCTGTCGGATGCACATATTACACTCTCTGTACATGTTTGTGAGCAGGTCATGTCATTTTAGGCATCCCTGTTATTATCTGAGTGAGTCAGAGGGGGTATCATTCCCAGGGTTCCTACTGAGCCAGTGTATGTGCTATGCATTGCCTCTTTGCCAAGGCCAGGGAATACTGGGCACGCCTCCTTCTGCCTACTGGGGCAGGCTCAGGTTGTTCCTCCTCCAAGTCACGCTCTGCCTGTGATGGACTTGGCAATGGTGGGGGGTTGTTTGGCCCAGCCCTATGCTGGTCCTGCTGCAGCTGTTTTCGCAAGATCATATTATGTAGCATAGCACATACCATGACAATTTGGGTACATGTAGTTGGTGTGTACTGCAAGGCTCCACTAGATGTGTCCAGACACCGGAACCGTGACTTGAGCAGCCCAAACACATGCTCTATTACATTACGTGTTTGTGCGTGTGCCTCATTATGGCGTTCCTGTTCAGGTGTGTGTGCGTTTGTGATGGGTGTCATCAGCCACGGCTCCAGTGCATAACCTGCATCCCCCACTAGGTGTCCGTGCAGGATGTCCCCATTGGCAAATGTCTGGTACAGCTGTGTCAAATGCCAGATGTGGGAATCATGGTAGCTCCCAGGGCAGCCAGCACACACATTCATTATTATGCCCTGGGCATCACACACGACCTGGCAGTTGATGGAGGGGGAGCCCTTGCGGTTAATGTATGCCCTACCCGCTCACCGGCTGGTGCTTTGATGCGTATGTGCGTGCAGTCTATTGCACCCACTACCTCAGGGTATTCCGCTATTTGCTGGAAGAGACGCATATTGCTGGCCAATACCTCACGGGCATTGGGGAAATATACATGATCACTGACATGTGCTGACATGGCATCCAGGAACTGGTGCAGTACCCTGGAGTCTGATGCCTGTGATATCCCCATCATATCACCAGTTGGTCTCTGGAAGGTACCTGTTGCTAGTATTCTTAGGCCAACACATACCTTGGTTTCCACTGGGATGGGTTCCCCTCTGTTGGTTCTGTGTGTGAGGTGTGGCCTGCACAGCTCCACTATTTGCTGCCGGAGGTCTCTGTCCACTCTATAGTGCTCTACTATCTCCAGCTCATGTAACTCGTGGTAGGTGACCCTGGGCCTGTACACTCTTCTCTGTCTCCTCACTGTGGGTTGTCTGGCACCATCTGCATTGTCACCACCCTCAGCAAGTCGCCTATGTCTCATTATGACAGCTATGGCAGCCCCTAACATTTCTGCTCTGAGTTCAGCTTTTTCAGTTTTCACTTCTAATAGCTTACTCCTGTCTTGCAGTGTCTCTTGAGAGAAACATCTTGCACCGCTGTTTGCAGATTTTTAAGTGTTGGGCTGAGCTACTATTCTGCCTGTGTAATTGCCTGCTTCTAATTGTTTTCACCTGCTAGCTCCAGCAGTATTCCCTGGTAGTTTCCTACTAATTATGTTGCTTCCTTTTTCCTTTCTGTTTCCTCAGGGGGGAGCAGCGTGTATACCAGCAGAAACACGCTCACAGTGGCTTACATGCGCGCACACATGCTTACATGGCTCAGAATCGTCTTATTCGGGTTAAAACACGTGCACACCAACTCAAACAGTGTTACAGCTCTGCCAACAGGCTTCTACATGCTGAGTCTGCCCTACCCACGCACACACCCATGCAAACAGTGTTAAACAGCTACCAACACGCTCCCACATGCTCAGTCTGCCTTACACGCGTGCACACTGTCTTACTCGCGCTTCATGGTGCACACGCATGTGCATGCATGCCCAGCAAGAAACTTTGGTGTAGGCAACAGTGTACACCTTCCATTTCTTGACTTTCTCATGCTTATCTAGTGGCACACCTCTTTCCATGATATCTGTCTGACATCTGTCATGTAACTCTGACCTCCAATGAACTGCATTTCTTTCTACCATTCCCCCCTGTGATGTCACCTATCTCCTACTCTGTTCCTCCCCCTTCTGTAACTCTTATACTACTCAGAATGTGCTCATTTGCTATGTGACAGTGGAATTCAGTATCCTAACACTCATTTGCATCAGATTGCCTACTAATGCTTAGTTACATCTCTTAGACTCAGCTTCCCCCCTTAGCAACCACTACACGGTGGCCATGTTGTTTTTGGTCTGCTGGTCCCTGCATTGAAATTCCATGTATTGCATAAAACCCACATTTGTGGGTTGATAACCTTCATTTTTATGTTTTATACAGTGCAGCCCGTTTGCGTGGGGCTGCGCTGGGATATTTTTGCATCAGGTTACCTTGCCAATGGCCACATATTTGGCCATTGGCATTCTGCCTGATACATATGCACCCTTTATTTGGAGCTGACATGGCTCCATTGCGGTTTTTGCAGAAACGTACTCAGTTGTCAACTGAGTACATTTCTGCAGCTAAAACGGCTCTTACACGGGCTGTTCTGGGCTTCCTGGATTGCTAATCATCCTCATTTGCATGCTATTCTGCTGCAAGTGAGGTGATTAGCTTATCCACGCCCACTCTGTGTAAGAGACGTTTTAGCTTGTCTCTTACACGGACTTTGGGCTGTTCCTGGATCACGAAGGCTGCATGGAGTCTTACACTACTCTTAGACTCCGTGCAAGCCTTCGTGAATCCGGCCCGTACTCTCTCACATTAAAAAAAAATGTTCAGTGGTCTGTAATTCCCTACAATGTACACAAATCCCATCTTTTATTGATGTATATGGCATATTTGCTTTACTGGTAACTTACCTATAGACAATCTCCATAAAAATCTATGCATTCTACATGTTTTTCACATATTTTCGTTCTTGGTCTTTCCACTTTTACTTTTTTATCTTTTAGCTGCTTTCAAGGGTAAACATAGTAACATTTTCCCATTACATTGTTATACCATGTTTTCCTATTCTTGTCTTTCTTAAATCAATCTTCCATAGTAGTATTTTCTGTTGCTATAGTTTCAGTTCCATGCACGTGATCCCATTACTTCTTTTTTAAACATTTAAGCTTTTCCCATATTGATTTATATTTTTCCTGTATAATTCTTATAAAACAAATGTCCTTTTTTTGTATTCCTATTAATACTTTATATACATTTAATAACGCTATATATACAATTAAGGTAACTACACACAAACCTCCTTCTGTTTTGGCAAAATAAAGAATTTCTTGTTTAATAGGGTTAAATCTAGATCTCCATATGAATCTGAATAAGACATTCAATAATGTTTTTTCACATTCTGGTGATATAAGCACATTTCCAGATGTGCCATCTTCGTTAATATCACAGAATTAATTAAACCTACTTTTTTCTTATGTGTAAGTTTAAAAGTTCTCCAAAATGTGCACATACTTCTTATTTTAAGTATCATATCCTTCCATTGTGTAACTCCCTGTTGTTCACTACCAAAATTTATTCCCAGAATTTCAATTTCCTCTTTATTAAACTGAATACCTCTTATTTTTCCAGAGAACCCCAGTCCTTTACTTTTTTCTTCATTAATACTTAGACCCAACACCTTTAGTTCTTTGCCAAGTGTCTATCTAGCTATATTCATACATTCTTTATTTTTAACAACTAATACTAAATTGTCCACATAAGAAAACATTACTGAATCTGCATTCCCTCTGGTGAATAATAATTAGCTTCCTTTAATACCCAATTTATCTTAGAAACATAATTTATTAATGTAAATAGTATACTACTTCCTGGACACCCTCGCTTAATTCCACTCTTTATTTCTGTTGTCTCACTTAACCAGCTGTATACCACTAATCTCACTTTATTTTTGCTGTATACATATTTCAACACATTGATTATTTTGTTACCTATGTTATATTCTGTCAGATGCCCCATAATGCTTCATGCTGGATCTTGTCAAATGCTTTGCTTACATTACCTACTATTACTTTTAATTCTGTTTCCCTATTTATTACTTCATCTATCATCTACCAATTCTCTTATTAAGATTAACAATTCTTGACTTCCTTTTTCTTTTATTTCAAAGATTGTTTCAGTCAGTAATTTATTAGTATCACTTATTATTTTTTTTTCTATTTTTATAAAGATCTTCTAATCAACATTATTTAATACTGTTGGTCTCCAATTTTTTATGTCTGTTCTTTTTCCCTTTTCCTATCTAAATCTTATTGCACCCATACATATTTTTCATCATTTACACCCTTTTCAAATCATTCATTTAATACCTCCTTTTGCCACTCTTGCATGTCCTTATATGTTAAATATTCAAATCCATCCAAACCTGTGGCTGTTTCCACATTTACTGTTTTCAATAGATTTTTAAATGTTGTCATTGCAGTCTTTTCTGCCATTCTCTTATTATCCTCTTCAGTTAGATTTTTTAAGTTTCATCTATTTTTTCTTAGTGTCGCATATAGAAAAAGTTTTTTTAAATATGTCTTTTAACTGTTTGCATAATTATTTTGTTTATTCACTATACATCCTTCCTCATTCCTTAGTTCATTTTTTATTCTTATTTTTCTTTAAACATTGTACTTGGGTATGGTGCTACTTCTTCCTTTCTTCCTTGTAAAAATATCTTTGTATAAATAACACTTTTTTTAAATTTCTCTTGGTTCATTTCATAAAACATTATTTCCTTTTCTAGAAACTCTTCTTTATTGTCTTCTATACTTTTGAGTACCTGATGACTGGTTTCTTTATATTTGCCACTATTGTGTATTCTTTTCATCCTTTGCCAATCTAATACAGCTTTTTTATATTTTTCTTTTAAATTAATCCACTAATGTGTCCAATCTTTGTGAAATCCTCTCATGTTTATATGATTTAGCCATAACTGATGTATTATTTCCTTTACATACTCCTTTAGCTCTGATTCATTAATTATTTTTATCCCTGTCTATTATTATATACCCCATTCATTCTTGAATTTTGATCCAGATTGCTAAGTGATCTGAGAAACCTGTAATTTTAACTCCTTGATCTTATATATTTAAACTCTCTGATACTATAAAGTAATCAATTTAAGTTCTCAAATTACTCCATTTGATGTTGTAAATTTTCATTCATTCCTTACTGAAAGGACTTCCGTTCCATCCTAGGAACTGACCCAGCCAATACACAAGTTCGCACCAGCCAAAAACTCTCGAGCTAAGTCCTACCGATAGTGCCCCTGTTCCCCTTCTCTTCAGATTTCATTTTCTGCATACTTTCCAAGACATGCCAAGCCATCTCTCTCAGCTAAGTGATAGAATTTTTTTCATATTTTTCCATATCTTTGAATTTACTTGTACTTTATACCCTTTCTTATGATTATATATCTTTCTTATCTGTGACCTTTATTCTTCTCCTACCCATTTTTTGTTAGTTTACATACCATTATTGGTATGGTCCCTCCCTTACCTTTGTGGTAATCCTGTTACCATAGTAGGTATTTCCTTTCTCTCTTCCTTTTTCTTAAAAAAAATAAAATAAAATAAAAAACTTATATATATATATATATATATATATATATATATATATATATATATATATAAATAAAATCCTTTATATTTTTTATATATTCCTCTCACACTTCTCTTGTTACCTTAAATATGTCAGACAAAAAAGGAAAAACCAGATTTAAACAATGTGAGAAGTGTGGACGGAAAATGCCCAATTCGGATGGACAATTAATGTGTGTCTACTGCCTTGGAGTTCCCCATCTGCAGACTCAACCTCCTGGTGACTTGTTTAAAAATTTTAGTTCTTGCATTCTTGCTGAGTGCCAGTTGAAAAACACTGGAACCACCACATTGCTTACAATCAAACAATTCTTATTTAATTGAGTAAAAACAAGCGCTTTCATGCACAGTAATCGTGCGCTTCATCAGGTTACAAAATTTAAAACTTAAAACATTCCTTATATACAAAAAGTCAAAATATTAACAAACAATCAATCAAGCAATTTAGGTCAAATCATTGAGTCAGCTTATTAACTAGATAGGAAATACTGCCCATAAAGGTAGAACAGGAAACCATCAAGATGTTGGCAAACAGTCAATCAGGCAATGGTGTCAAATCATTAAGTCAGCTTATTAACTAGATAGGAAATACTGCCCATAAAAGGTAGAACAGGAAACCATCAAGATGTTAGCAAACAGTCAATCAGGCAATGGTGTCAAATCATTAAGACAGCTTATTAACTAGATAGGAAATACTGCCCATGAAAGGTAAAGAAGGAAACCATGCTGATGTATCCATTTTCATTCAAAGTGTGTTATGTGGATAAAAAGCTTTAAAGATTATATTTAAAATCTATTGACAAGATCTATTTTCCTAAATGTAACTACTTATCATAACCATTATAAACTAATAACATTAAAGTAAGATAAATGCTACATATGTCAATAATAAGTCTTCTATTAAATATGTATAAGGAAATCTAGCAACCATTTATAAAGCAGATAAACAAATAGAAGAGAAAAGGAAAAAGCAAATAAAAGGCGGAAGAAAAGGAAAGAAAAATAAAATGATATGGGAGAGGGGGAGGAAGGAATGAAAAACACAATGAAGGGGAAGGTAGAGGTGTGATTTAAAGGGGAAAAGGGGGGGATGGGGAAGGGAGATAAAAGGATAAGGGAGAATGGATGGAAAGGAAACGGAAAGAAAAATGTGCAGGGGAAAAAACAACAAGTGGAAAGAGGGGGGGAGAGAATGAGCAGAAAAAGAGATAAAATATAAGAGAGAAACCAATGAGTTATAGCAATGCAGGCCTAATATTAATGGCTGAGTTTAGCCCTGGTGCCTTATGAGCTCTAAGTTTAAGGATCCATTTCAGCTCACTTAATTCAAGGGCTCCTGGGTAATCTCCCTCTCTTCTATTCAAATGCTGTATCTGTAATACCCTAAATCTGAATCCATGATTCGGATATAATTGGCAGTGTTTAGCCAAGGCATTATTGATATTAGCTTTTCTTATATCATAGATATGATTATAGACTCGATCTTTGAGTCTACGTGTGGTCATTCCCACGTAATATGCCTCGCAACTATCACAGTCAGCTAGATATACAACATTTGCTGTATCACATGTTGCATATAAGTTAGATTCAAATAATAAGCCTAGTTCAGCATGTTCAAACTTCCGCTCAGTTGAAATAAATTTGCAGGTAGAGCATTTCCTACAAGGGAAGGTTCCTTGCTTAAACCTTGCTCTGATATCTACTGGTTCAATCTTAGTATTCTCTCTACATAATAGTCTCTTTAAATTAAAACAGTTATTGTATCTAAAATTAGGTCTCTCCCCTACAATTTTCAACAGTTCACCATCCATAGTAAGTAACTTCCAATTACTAAGGATAATGTCCCTAATATATTTAATATCATTCGTATATTTGATATCAAAATAAACTTGGCTTTTAATTTTAGGTCTAGTAATAAGTCCTGCATGTCTACTTAAAGCCCTACTTTTTTGAAACCTTTCTCCATTCAGGTTAGTTTCATGTCTAAAACTAAATACCAGCTCAGGGGGATAACCCCTATCCAAAAAGCATCTAGCCTGAATGTCCAGGAGACATTCTTTAACACCATCAATATCACAAAGTCTCTCTATTCTTGTCAATTGATTTCTAACAACGTTGGGGAAGATATATCTAGGATGCATACTCCCATAATGGAGTATGCCATTCCTCCAACACGGTTTCCTGAATAAGGAGGTGGTAATCTCACACAGTGCATTTTTATAAATAGTAATGTCAAGATAGTTCACTTCCATAAAGGAGTGCTCGTAGGTAAAGCTCAGAAAAGATGTGGTTGAGTTCATATATTCTATAAACTCATTCAATAATTCGATACCTCCATTCCAAAAAAGGAGGATATCGTCAACAAAACGTCTGTATAAAATGACGTTAGCTCTAAATTTTACGTCATTAAAAATAAACGTCTTTTCCCATATGTAGACAGCCAAATTGGCATAGGCATTGGCACAGGGGGTGCCCATGGCCACCCCCCATGTTTGCCTAAACATCCTATCTTGAAATAAGAAGACGTTATTATTCAAGATAAGATCTAAAAGACTACAAATAGTCAGTTGCTCCGTATTGTCTAGTCCACTCATTTCAACCAAGCAATCCCTAATTGCATCTATCCCAAATTCATTGGGAATACTGGTGAATAGATTTTTTATGTCCAGAACAACCATCAGGGTGTCAGACCTCAAACTATCCAGTAAAGCCGTGCTCTTCAGATCATCTAGTAAATCAAATGAATTCTTTAATATGGTAGGAATGGAACCTATCAGGGGGCCCAGTTTAGACTGTACATAATGGGATGCATGTTCAGTGACCCACAGCCTCCCAGATACAATGGGTCGTAAGGGTGGAGGAAAAGTCCCTTTATGTAATTTGGGAAGGCCTTTAATAAGGGGGATTAGAGGAGCTTCTATCATCAGATAGTCATATAGAGTTTTGTCAATACATCTCGTCATTAAAAGATCGTAAAATGTATCATGGACATTTCTTATTATAGAGTTTACCTTGATTTTGTCTAGTTCTATATAGGCTAAGTCATCATTTAACATCTCCATCATTAAATCATGATAGAAAGCAGCATCCATAGCTACAAATCCCCCCCCCCCTTTATCGGCAGGTCTGAACACTAAGTCAACATCATTTCTCAACGACTCTAGTGCTTGCTTCTGTGCACCATCCATATTCACAAATAAATTCTTATGTGCTTTCCCCTTATAATAAAGGTACATATCATGTTCACATGCTCTTAAAAAGCAGTCAACTTGACTTGGTAAATGTGGTATAAAAGTACTTTTTCTCTTATTCATAGTATTTTTACAATTTACAGTTTCTTCACTAGAGTCCTTAAACAAACATTTTAAAGCTACCTTCCTAGCAAATTTTCGTAACATAATCAGTGTGTCAGATAAACTACTGCCTTGGGAGGGTATGAAGGAGAGGCCCCTATTTAAAACAGAACATTCAATGTCCGAAAAAGTTTTTGACGATAAGTTAAAAATAAAGTATTTAGTTCCTCTTTCTCCTTGGTTCATGAACCTCGCCCGATAGTTTGCGCTTCCCTCTTCCTCTGCTGGTTGAGCGCTCCTGTGTCCGAACCCTGTAGGGTAGAGGAAAATTTAGAGTAGTCACTGCCCCCGGAATTAGGTTCACAGCCTGTCCATTATCCTTTGGTCTCGCGCCCGCAGTTATTATATCTTTGAAGCCTTCCTGGTTGCAGGGAATAGTGGAGGTAGATAAAGTAATAGCCCCTGCCATATTTGTGGGACTAAGATCATTGCTGGAAGCAGTATCAACCAATTTGTCAGTCTGCTTGGTCGTACTGGGTGTGCTGAGCTGAGCGTCAATTGTCCGCTCATAATTATCTTCCATGGAAGCCACAGTATTTACTCTCGGCCATATAAAAATGCGGCCGAGTTGGAAATCATCACAGTCTCTTTTAAGCTTCTTTAATTTTACTTGCTCTAACTTGTTGCTGTAAAGCATAAGCTGCCTCAGCATGTTATTAAGTCTCAGCATACAAAAATCACTCTTAAACAGCGAAGTTAAGGTTTTGTGCTCACCTTCCACTCTGCCGATGAGTTCCTCTTCTATGGGTTTAAAATAATCAATCAGTAGACGAATGTATTTGTTGCCAAGCTCAATATTTAACAACTGCCATCTTCGTAGCAGTTCTGGATGTGCATCCCCGTAGCTCGGCATGCAGAGGACGCATGCCTCGTGGAATAACCTTAAAGTGGAGGCATGCCTCAAGGTGTTTCCTCTGCCAAATCAATCGATATAGTTTGTAAAGATTGTTCTCTAAGGTTCTAAGTTGCCCATAAAATTCTTGCAGATTATCCGTTTCTGATATTTCAGTAGATGAAGCAGTTCCTTGGGCAGCAAAGTTCAATAGGGAATTCTCCTGTTTGTAAAAGATGTCATTCCAGTTTTCAGTTCTCCCTGTGGTCAACGGATTGTAGTCCAGTTCTATGTTCGGCATCTCCATGGTGTGTTGATCGACCAGGAACACAATAATAAGAAATATCACTATTAGCACCAAACCCAGTACGACCATCCAAAGGTTCTCAGTGGAAAAGAACAAAGGTAACAGTTGAAAAACACTGGAACCACCACAATGCTTACAATCAAACAATTCTTATTTAATTGAGTAAAAACAAGCGCTTTCACGCACAGTAATCGTGCGCTTCATCAGGTTACAAAATTTAAAACTTAAAACATTCCTTATATACAAAAAGTCAAAATATTAGCAAATTTTCTTATGTGTAAGTTTAAAAGTTCTCCAAAATGTGCACATACTTCTTATTTTAAGTATCATATCCTTCCATTGTGTAACTCCCTGTTGTTCACTACCAAAATTTATTCCCAGAATTTCAATTTCCTCTTTATTAAACTGAATACCTCTTATTTTTCCAGAGAACCCCAGTCCTTTACTTTTTTCTTCATTAATACTTAGACCCAACACCTTTAGTTCTTTGCCAAGTGTCTATCTAGCTATATTCATACATTCTTTATTTTTAACAACTAATACTAAATTGTCCACATAAGAAAACATTACTGAATCTGCATTCCCTCTGGTGAATAATAATTAGCTTCCTTTAATACCCAATTTATCTTAGAAACATAATTTATTAATGTAAATAGTATACTACTTCCTGGACACCCTCGCTTAATTCCACTCTTTATCTCTGTTGTCTCACTTAACCAGCTGTATACCACTAATCTCACTTTATTTTTGCTGTATACATATTTCAACACATTGATTATTTTGTTACCTATGTTATATTCTGTCAGATGCCCCATAATGCTTCATGCTGGATCTTGTCAAATGCTTTGCTTACATTACCTACTATTACTTTTAATTCTGTTTCCCTATTTATTACTTCATCTATCATCTACCAATTCTCTTATTAAGATTAACAATTCTTGACTTCCTTTTTCTTTTATTTCAAAGATTGTTTCAGTCAGTAATTTATTAGTATCACTTATTATTCTTTTTTCTACTATTTTTATAAAGATCTTCTAATCAACATTATTTAATACTGTTGGTCTCCAATTTTTTATGTCTGTTCTTTTTCCCTTTTCCTATCTAAATCTTATTGCACCCATACATATTTTTCATCATTTACACCCTTTTCAAATCATTCATTTAATACCTCCTTTTGCCACTCTTGCATGTCCTTATATGTTAAATATTCAAATCCATCCAAACCTGTGGCTGTTTCCACATTTACTGTTTTCAATAGATTTTTAAATTTTGTCATTGCAGTCTTTTCTGCCATTCTCTTATTATCCTCTTCAGTTAGTTTTTTTAAGTTTCATCTATTTTTTCTTAGTGTCGCATATAGAAAAAGTTTTTTTAAATATGTCTTTTAACTGTTTGCATAATTATTTTTGTTTATTCACTATACATCCTTCCTCATTCCTTAGTTCATTTTTTATTCTTATTTTTCTTTAAACATTGTACTTGGGTATGGTGCTACTTCTTCCTTTCTTCCTTGTAAAAATATCTTTGTATAAATAACACTTTTTTTAAATTTCTCTTGGTTCATTTCATAAAACATTATTTCCTTTTCTAGAAACTCTTCTTTATTGTCTTCTATACTTTTGAGTACCTGATGACTGGTTTCTTTATATTTGCCACTATTTTGTATTCTTTTCATCCTTTGCCAATCTAATACAGCTTTTTTATATTTTTCTTTTAAATTAATCCACTAACGTGTTCAATCTTTGTGAAATCCTCTCATGTTTATATGATTTAGCCATAACTGATGTATTATTTCCTTTACATACTCCTTTAGCTCTGATTCATTAATTATTTTTATCCCTGTCTATTATTATATACCCCATTCATTCTTGAATTTTGATCCAGATTGCTAAGTGATCTGAGAAACCTGTAATTTTAACTCCTTGATCTTATATATTTAAACTCTCTGATACTATAAAGTAATCAATTTCAGTTCTCAAATTACTCCATTTGATGTTGTAAATTTTCATTCATTCCTTACTGAAAGGACTTCCGTTCCATCCTAGGAACTGACCCAGCCAATACACAAGTTCGCACCAGCCAAAAACTCTCGAGCTAAGTCGTACCGATAGTGCCCCTGTTCACCTTCTCTTCAGATTTCATTTTCTGCATACTTTCCAAGACATGCCAAGCCATCTCTCTCAGCTAAGTGATAGATTTTTTTTCATATTTTTCCAAATCTTCTTTGAATTTACTTGTACTTTATACCCTTTCTTATGATTATATATCTTTCTTATCTGTGACCTTTATTCTTCTCCTACCCATTTTTTGTTAGTTTACATACCATTATTGGTATGGTCCCTCCCTTACCTCTGTGGTAATCCTGTTACCATAGTTGGTATTTACTTTCTCTCTTCCTTTTTCTTAAAAAAAAAAAAATAAAATAAAAAACTTATATATATGTATATATATATATATATATATATATAAATAAAATCCTTTATATTTTTTATATATTCCTCTCACACTTCTCTTGTTACCTTAAATATGTCAGACAAAAAAGGAAAAACCAGATTTAAACAATGTGAGAAGTGTGGACGGAAAATGCCCAATTCGGATGGACAATTAATGTGTGTCTACTGCCTTGGAGTTCCCCATCTGCAGACTCAACCTCCTGGTGACTTGTTTAAAAATTTTAGTTCTTGCATTCTTGCTGAGTGCAAGAACAAACTCATTCTTAAGGGCTTGCTAAAAACCTCTTTTTTGGAGGCCCTTTCTGAGGTGGAGGTCTCACCACCTCCAAGAAAAGATAAGAAAAAGAAAAGCCATTTGGTTCCGACCTCTCTGACTTCTATGGAACCGAAGCACTCTCAGACCATTTCTGAACCAAAAATGGCAAAATTATCTGCACTGACTATTTTGGCGCCAGCATCCATGACTAGTTCTATGGCATCGAAGTCATTGTCAACCACTGATCCGACAATTTCTACACCTGCTTCTGTACTGACTGTACCCTCAGTACGAGATGCAATCTTGGTACCGATATTGGCTCCATCCTCGGCACTGAAATCTGAAATTTTGGCTAGGACCAGATACTCAGCAATTATAGATCCCTTCCTTCGGCAACAATATAGCTCTTTTCTGAAAAGACCAGACCCTCCTTCTGGAGTATCTACATGGTCCACCAGGATTCTCTCCAAATTAAATGTAGTCAGGCTTGTCGATCAACTTTTGGCAGCTAGAGGAATTCCAACCCTGATCAGGACTTCCCTCCCACCTGGAGCCAAAGTTTTCTCTGCACAGTCTCCAGCATATCCTCCTTCAACCTCTTCTCAGGCTTTGGAGCCCTCCATTCCAATGTCTACCCTGGTGCCTATGCCTTTCGTTCCTGTGACGATTCCCTTCACAGTTCCAGACCCTTCCCTCTGGAATCTACTCCATTCAGAGCTGATCCACCATCAGGATTGTGACTGGTCTGTCAGCACCATGACTCCTAGTTTGGTGCCAATTTTTTCTATGGCACCATCTATGGCTCTGGCTGTTCCAGCAGTTCCTAGTTCTCTCAAGGCTCCTATCCTGGTGGTGGGATCATCGGAGCAGGGTGTGACCCCGGTTCTGAGGTTGTCCCTCTTGGTTCCGGGTTCCCATCCCTCTTTGGGTGGGCCTGCCTTCTAGGTGATAGGAAGGGCTCTTGCTTCCACACTCATGCAGTCGGCATCTCCAGCATCAGAACCTGATCTCTCTCTCTCTCTCGTCTAGCATTCAGTTGATGCAACCCACTATGCAGGGACTTTGATCATGGGAGCAGCAAGAGATCATGCTCCTGGGCACCCACTCTTTAGAGTCTTCCTCAGAAGACCTTACAGAGGAGCCATCCCAAAAGAGAGTATGCAAGAGGATGCACATCAGTTCCCCTGAGGAATCCCTCACCAAAGATATGGATTTCAATGAGGGAAATGGGTTCCCACAATCACCCCCTGAAGATGTCTCCTTTGGAGACATACTGGAGATCCTAAAACAGAGGGGAGATTGGAACCCCATCAATCCTTCTACTGGGTTATCTGTATTCCTGCAAGATTCTGTGCTCAACCCTCTAGTTCCTGGGTGACCCCACCTGCAGAAGAATTAATTAATCTCATTGTGCAGTGTGCCTGGAAGGCCTCTGACAATGTTGAGCCAATTCCCTCAAGGCCTGATAAGATTCTTTCCCCACCAGAAGACCAACCCCATTGGTCCAAAGGTTTGACAGTAGACTCCATGGTTGTGGTGGCAGCCACTAAGAAAGAACTTGTGTAAGAAAGTTTGACTGTCCATCCTCCAAACAGGAAGTCCCAGATGATAGACAGATTGGGAAAGTGAACATATGCTTCAGCATCTTTGCCATATGGTCTCTGAATTAATGGCAGATTTCACATGTCTCCAGAAGGATATGATTTCAGAACTTTCAGGTACTCTGGCAGAGGTATTACCTGACAAGGTGAGAGATAAAGTCGCCTATCAACTTGCTACCCTACAGTCCATTTCTAACTCCTCCATGCGGTTGATTGCCCATACAACTGAGGGAGCAGCTAGAGCAGCCACTTCAGGCATTATCATGAGACGTCATGCGTGGATGTTCTTATGTGGCTTCATGGACCCCTTCAAGTCATCCTTTGTCAATACTCCTGTTGATGAGTCTTCTTTATTTGGCCCTAAAGTTAAGGACACATTAGCCAGGTGAAAGAAATATGGAAAGATCCTAATTGTCATGGGCATACTTTTTTCAGCCCCTCAATGATCCTATTCCAGGAATCAGAGGGGCAGAAAGATGTGGTTCAAGAAATCCCAGGGTCCTTTCTGTGACACATGTAGCGAGCAGTCCCCCTTGGGCAGAGGGGGGAACTCATCTGGAAGATGCCCTTATTGTGGCAGAGGGGGGGTGTGTGATATTAGGGTTCCAGAGATTCCTTTTTTGGTCAACCCTATCACTGCTCCCAAAGAGCGGCCTGATTGCTTTCCTCTGAAAGCAGTCAGGGGACATTTTTCCCTGTACCACTTGGCCTGGCAATCAATAACTTTAGACTCCTGGGTGCAGAGGATTATGACCAGAGGATACTATATTCCATTTGACCTTTATCCCAAGCCTGTAAGGTGAATCCCTGACATCCCACCCAGTCAGGGAGATGCAGCAGTGCTAGATGCTCAAAAGGTGCTAGAAAAAAGAGCCATCCAAGTAGTCCCACCAGACCAAATAGGATCAGTTTTTACTCAATATTATTTTTAGTACCAAAAAAGACAGGGGACTGGAGACCAATTTTGGATCTCAGTATTCTAAACAAGTTTGTCAGACAAAAAAAATTCCTGATAGTCACAGTTTAGTACATTCTCCCATTCCTGAAGAAGGACAACTGAATGTGCTCTATAGAACTTCAGGATGCATATTACCACATAAAAATGGACACACAGTCCAGAAGACACCTCCACTTCTGGCTGGGAGCCAATCATTACCAATTTTGAGCACTGCCCTCTGTTTTTTTCATAGCCCCCAGAGTGTTCACCCAATGCATGGCAGTAGTAGTAGCTCACCTTAGAGTATAAGGATTCCATGTGTTTCCATACCTAGATGACTGGCTCCTCACCGCTCCAACCAGGTGTCTACTGCTTCAAGCCATATTGTACACTCAAGGTGTGGTAGAAAGACTGGGAATCTCTATAAACTTAGGAAAATTGAATCTGGTACTGACTCAAACCTTAGAGTTCATTGGGGCAACGTTCGACACAATCTCTTGCCGAGTTGCTCTGCCTCTTCACAGGCTGCTGAGAGCTCAACTTCAAATAATACTTTCTCAAGACCTAGTCGCAGCCAGACAGGTTCTACAACTGCTGGGCTCCATGGCAGCTACAATTCCACTGGTCCCTCTTGCAAGGTTCCATATGAGGCTACTGCAATGGCTCCTATCTTCTCAATGGTCTCTTCTAACACATCCAATGTCTCACCTGATTTGCATTTGAGTTGGTGGATGAAGCCAGAGGAGGAGTTATGGAGTCAACCTTTTTCTTCCCCTCCAACCCAAAGCCACAGTGACCACGGACACTTCCCTAATGGGGTGGGGGGCATTTTCAAGGAAGTATCATCCAACCCAGGTGGTCCTCCATAGAGGCCAAATTGCATATCAATGTTCTAAAACTGAGGGTGGTACTCTTAGCATTGCAAGCATTCCAAACAACCCTCTTGTCTGGGACAATTGTCATTCAATCAGACAATGTCAGTAGTCTGGTACATCAACAAGCAAGGTGGAACCAGATCCTATCCCTTATACCAGGAAGCCTTAAGAGTGTGGCAATGGTCGATAGCTTCCAACTGCTTTCTATTAGCAATGCACATTCCTGGGAATTTCAGTCTGATTGCAGACAAACTGAGCAGGAACAGTCTGATGCTTCATGTGTGGTCTCTCAACCCTGTAGTAGCAACTCAAATTTTTAGCCATTGGGGCCAGCCTTGCTGCTACCTATTTGCCTCCCCCTTCAACCAGAAATGCAGCAGCTTCTTTGCCCTAATTTCCCCACAGGGGGAGTCACCAAGAGATGCTCTAATTCACAATTGGCCCCAAGGTCTATTGTATGCCTTTCCACCCATTCCAGTCATACCACAGTTACTGAAGAAAGTGCAACAGCTGAGAAGCAAAGTCATCCTCATTGCTCCTTGCTGTCCCCGTCAAGTTTGGTTCCCCTTCCTTTGGCTTCATTTGGTTCACCGCCCATGGACCCTGGACCCATTCCTAGGACTCCTATCTCATCCACAGGGGTTGGTTCATCCCAACCTTCACAGCCTCAAGCTGACAGCTTGGTATCTCCATTTCCATTGATTGCCAGGCAAATGCACTTATCTTCCCCAGTCTGAAAGATTTTTCTGGTTTCCCATAAACCCTTCACCTGAAACATTTATAACAGCAAATGGGTCAGATTTACAATTTGGGCTAAGGAATAAGGACTAGACCCCTTTTCAAGGCCAGTCCATAAAGTTTTAGAATACCTGTCGACCCTATTTCATGCAGGAGCCTCAGCCTCTACTATTTCACTCCAACTGGCAGGTATCACCAATTTCCATAATGTTTTCAATGATTTCTCATTAATGTCTCATCATCTTTGCAAAACTTTCATTAAAGGAATTATATACCTCACATCACCTATTAGAATCCCAATTGAACCATGGAATTTGACTTTAGTCCTACAATATTTGACCTGCTCACCCTTTGAACCTTCCATCTCATGTGACATACAGTTTTTATTCTGGAAAACCTTATTCCTAGTCCCTATCACCTCAGCCAGGAGGGTATCAGAACTGCAGGCCTTGATTTTCCACAAAGAAAGAGTACCACTTTGTAACAACCCTTCATTTTTGCCCAAAGTTATCTCAAATTCAGGTCTCAACCAGTCCATTGATTTACCAGTCTTTTTTCTTGAATTTTCCAACAGAGATGAATACCAGTTACACATGTTGGATGTACATAGACAACTGCAATTTAGTTGGACAGAACTAAACCCTTCACAAAGTTGGACCAACTGTTCATAGCCTTTACAGGTCCCAGATTCAGGAAGTCTTTCTCCAAAGTCACCTTGTCAAAATAGTTAAGAGATTGCATGACCTTTGTCTATCAACAGAACAAATTATCTTTGCCTTCTAGAATCAAGGCTCATTTCACCAGAACAATGTCCACACCAGTGGCATTTCAGTCCAGAGCCTCTATGCATGCACAGCAGCCACTTGGGCAAGACCTCATACCTTTATCACTCATTACAAATTGGATATGGCCTCTAGGGGAACAGCATTTTTGTCTCAGTGGTGCTCAGGAATATCCTTCCATAGGGCCTCCCAGGACATAACATAGCTGGGGACTTAGTCCCATCAGTAAATGAATGAAGATTTACAACATCAGATAAAGAAGTTATGTCTTACCATAATATTCCATCTGTGTTGTAGATCTTCATTCATTCTCTATGCTCCGCCCTCCATCCCCCCTGCATAATGACTCCTGGTGGACCATTTGGTCCTGTCTGCCTGATACGGCCTCCATTGTCTCAACTATCTCTATTATCTCCACTCTCTTATACTGTGTGGGCAAACTCAATCTGAAGAGAAGGAGAAGAAGGGCACTATAGGTAGGAATTTAGCTTGAGAGTTTTTGGCTGGTGTGAGCTTGTGTATTGGCCGGATCGGTTCTGAGGATGGAACCAAAGTCCTATCAATAAGGAATGAATGAAGATCTACAACACAGAATGAATGTTATGGTTAGACATAACTTCTTTGTTTGTACGTCCAGTGTTTGCATTTCCATAAAAATAGTTTACCACTTTTGACCATTCTGAAATCATTTCTACATCCGCCCCTTCTTTACACCTATGTTCTTAAATCACAATTGAAATCTCCCACTACTATTACTTGCATATTTACACTCATATAAGCAAGTATTTTCTTAAATATAGTCTCTCTTTGTTTTTGTATAGTGTATGCACAGAGTGCAATTATCCTATATATTTGATTCTTCCATTTTATATCTAATGTTGCTATTCTTCCTAGTACTACTAGTGTATAATCTAGAATCTCTATAGATTCTTTACATAAGATTCCTATGCCTGAACATGTTTCATCTCCTAGGTTCCATATAACCTTGCTTTCCCATAAAGCATTAAGTTGAATTCTTTCATCTTCTCTTGTTATTCTTATATCTAATAATACTGTTATGTCCATATCTAGCCTTCTACACTATTTCAATATTCCTAACCTCTGTTGAACATTCTTTAAATTTGTATTTTCTATCGTTCACTCTTTTTTGATAGAACGTATTTACTTTTGACTTTTATGCATTTATCATCTCCTTCATCACTTGAATTACTTACTTCATCCTCTATCTCCTTTTCTTTACTTTTTATTTCCTTTATATTTTCATTTGCTTCCATTCCTATATCTGTCTCAGTCATATTTTGTTGTATTTCTTCTGTATTATCTACAAACATACACTCCATATTTTGGTCTGCTTTTGTTACCTGTGTATCATTTTCTGTAGCATTACAGTCCATCTATGAATGCCCTATTCTTTTCACATTTTATACATTCTTGCTCACATTTTTTAGCTTCATGACCAACTTTACCACAAATGAAACATTTGCTTTTGTCAAAATTGTTAATTAAATGATCACGTTTACCACACAAAAACACATCTTTGGTTGTCCCCAATATCTAACCAATCCCTTATCCCCATCCACATTAATTATACAAGGCAAATGCTTTATTTTGACATTTTGCATTTTCAAAATAACCCACATTTTTATGCCCCAGTCCATAAACCTTTGTTGTCATAGATTTTTGTAATGTCCAATACATCTTTACACACAGTTCTCAAATAGTTTCTTCAATCATTTCTTTCAAATTCAGTTCAAAATTGTAAAAATATTATTTTTCAGCTTCTCTGTTAAATGCTTGCACCACATACAGGTTCCACGGATTTTCATTCTTTTTTTTTTCATACTGTTCTAAAAGTTTCTCCATTTAGTATGATTCCTCAAAGAAAATGTCACAAAAAGTTTCTTTATTAATACAAATAAACATTCTTTCCTCTCTGGGTATGATACCCAGTGGTGCAATGATGATGTCCCATACTTCATGCCTGTCTAGTTCATTTACCTTCTTACTACTTATTCTTACCAGATGCTTTCTTCTTCTTCTTCTTCTTCTTCTTCTTCTTCTTCTTCCCCCATTCTCTTTTCACATCTTTTGCCTTCTCTTACCATTTGTGTATAGGACTTTTTCTCCTTCCTTAATTCCTGAACGTCTTTTTCCTGGATTCTCTCCATTATTTCTTCCCACAATGATGCCTTCTCACTCTCTGGTTCACTCCATTCTATTAATTCTTTTAAATAAACATCCCTCAATCCTCCTGACTGGAGGGTTGTAACAACATACTCTGGTGTTGCAGAAGTGGATACAAACTAATTTTGCTGAAAAAGCTCTTCTGAATCTGCTGTATCTACCTCAGCTCCCTCATTTTGCATTTTCTTTGATACTGTACCAGTCTGTTTACTCTCCTCTCCATACAACTCACTCCTATTCACTTTCAACTCATCCTCTGCCACATTAAACACCTCAGCTGCTTGATTAACAGCTTTTTTTTTTCTTCCAACACACAAAAAACACTTTCTTTCCCCTCCATTTTCAAACTTCCTGCTTCTCTGAGCCACTTCCCTGCCTGAACTAGAAGACAGAAAGTGTATTAAAGAATTGTGTCCCCGTATCCTCAGAAAAAGTAGGGGAAGTTCTCTGATGCCCTGGCCAAATTTAACATTTAATGTAACACTAACCATCAGACGATGAACTACTACTGGCATAAAGAAAAGTGTTTACCTTTCTTTCTTTTTTTTTTTTTTTGCCAATTTTGTTCTGCTATTTGAAAATATATGACTCTCTGCCACCTTCTTCTTTTTCCTTCTTAACTGATAGTTCACATCACTTTTACGTACTATAATACTACTGCATGTTCAAATGTTATGGTAATGGTGATTTAACATGTTCAGAATATCAACCTTAAATATTGTTAATATAATTGTTACTTCCAGGCACAGGTCACACCTGAAAAGGGTCCTTGGACCATTGTGCTTACCTGCTCAACAAATGTATGCACAAATAATAAATAAATAAATAAATAACAGGCAAAAAAATGGTTTCACAAAATTAATTGTTTTTGGTAGGTTCAATTTAGACATTTTCAGTTATTTATTGGTTATTTCAGTCTTTATAGCTGATTATGTGTCACGTGATTTTACTTAGAGGTAAACCAGCTGTCTGTTCTGTACAAAAGGGGCTTATTTTTAGCTCTGTGGCATCTCTTTGGATGTGATATGATTTAATGGTCTGCATGTGTTTTTTGGTCATTTTAAATTAAAAACATCTCAGGACTAACACCGTGACATGAATTACATGTACAGTACTTAGTTCCCCAGCATCATTGTCAAATGGGGCCCTAGGTAGGGTAATGGATCGGGTTCCCCCAACACACACAGCAGCACCCCTAGCACCACTCTCCCCACACATGCAGCAGCCTCTCCCCCACAGCCATTCTATTGTCCCATTACATGACTATTTCTCCCCAAGTTGCCATAAACACTGTTCAGAGCTGTCAGTGTGCATGCTATTTTCTGATTTACTTTTACAATGATTACAGATATTTGGATTTAAAACTTTTATTTAAAATTTTGTAGCACAAACACTGATAACCAGTTGTAAAACAAAACAAAACAAATCAGTCTCACAATGAAAACAGACTTAGCATGAACATACTTCTCTGCCCTTGAAACTCATATTCATTGAAATAACATTGAAACCCATATTCAAAGAAAATGTTTCTTGGCCTGTGGCAGATTAAGTTTAAATTTGAGATGTCTTCAAACTATAGTCCCATTGCACACATTTTTGGACCATGCATACATGCATGTGATCTTTGATTCACCTTCCTGATTGTGTATATATATATATATATATATATATATATATATATATATATATATATATATATATATATATTCCTTGAATAACACAGCACCACATGTCAGAGAGTGTTTTACATTTGCAGTTTTGAACATTTTTCCAGTAAGCAATGAACCAAAACATATAAACCAAAAATGACAGAACTGCCCATTTCAGAACATTTCAGCAATGAAAGGTCACTCAGACTTCTGTCATTACAATCCACTAATATCAGTCAATATGCACAATCTATGCAGAAGTAAAAATCATCTGAATAATTCCACATTAAAACATTAAAGATATCTGTAACCAATGAAAAGGTTGCTGCTGTCAAACAACTTTACATTTCAGTATTTCATCCACAACTTCAGAGCCTGCTTGCCTTGAAGAATAAATTGTTTGTCACCTTAGAAAAAATGATAAACTGGTAATATTGCAATGGAGAATGGATGGAAAGCTGACAACATATTCATAGTTACTAGGCATCTCATTCAAAGCAGGACACACTCATGACTGCAGCACCCCACACCACTTAAAGTACAGTACAGAATCAGCAAGCCATCTACATGCTATGGGAGTAGAACCTACAGCCTTCTGCATCAAAAGGAAGTATACTTCCTGTTGTGCTCCTAACAATGCTTTTAAACCCTTTAGCAAAACAGTGATACCATTTGCTAAACAAAACAGTTGCACATTGAAAACAGAGCAGCAGTAAACTTATCTTCCTTTAACACTCACAATTCCTTGAAAATGCACTGAAACTCTTATTTTTAGTTGTCTGGTAGAAGGTATAGAGCATTCAGGCTCTTGTCTCCTGAAACCAAGGTACAGGGTTTGAGACTGAGCAGATTAACTGACCTGCTATCCCTAATTAGAATAGCACACACACATGCCTCACTGATGGAATGTTTGTCTGTCTTGTCAGCTTTATTCCATGGACAGAAGAAGCAGCAGGAATGTCCAGAAGAAGCAACAGCAGGTGTGCATCAAAGTATGCAGTTATGTAAGTCTGTGTTGTGCACACAGATATAGAGGATGTTCTTAAAGAAGACATGTCATTTTTTTTTTTTTTACAGCCAGAAAGATATCTCTGCAGTCAAGAAGCAGACTCAAGAGGCCATGTTTTTAACTTTTAAAAGACTCAACGTGGTTTTTAAGCCTTATTATTAGAATGGTTAAGATTTTATTTTTAACCATCATGGTTATATTTAGAGTTAAAAGTTTTAGGGTGTTGAAGTTTTAGTACTTTGTCTCTTTAAGAGAATCAATTAAGGCAAAACATGGCCTCTTTAAAAATGCTGAAGTTTTGTAGTTAGTAATTCTGATGAAGTCCCAGTTGGTTGGGATGAAAGCACTCAATTCATTTAATTTTATTTTGATTGTAATACAGTGTGTTATTTTATGCGAATGTGAGTCTGCTTGTTGACTGCAGCAATATCTTTCTGGTTGTAGTTTGTTGCTTTGGTATCATTGCACTTTTATTATTTTTTTTAATTAATTTTTAATTAAAAAGTAAATGTTATGGCAGTTCCTCCCAGTCAGTGGGCCTAGGTGACTAATTAGGTCACCTAGTGCTGGATCCAGCTTTGCTCATTTATGTTGTTCAATACCATAAAAATAATGCCACAAAACACAGATATTCAAAGTTGTGATGAAACTTTAGTATTATACAAAATGGCAACACAGTACATCAAAGGGAGGCTTGCCTCATCATTTTGAAAATGCTGCACTAAATAATTTGGTTTAGAAAGTGCTTTTCTGTGGGCAAGTAATATACACAGCAGCAAGTGTTAAATAAGGTTATATACATATTTTCTTTAGAAAGTGAAGTACTGACTTCTTATGAATAGAAGGGAAAACAGTAGCCTGCATAATAGTTTATGAATCTGGAACTTGAGGTATCATAAGAACTATCTAGGAGCTTCTAACTGCCTTTATCAGACTAAACAATATAGCAGATCCTGGGCCTAGCTGTTTGTTAGAAGCTGTGTTCTCAGCTCATTTTCTAGGCCATCTTAGTTAGCAAAAACCATCCCCCACAACAGTGAGAGTGTAGTGTTTGTGGTCATTGCTGGTTGGGGTTGCCAGGTCTATGGCTTGGAGTAAGCACCTCATTGGTTCTTTTGAGCTTTTTTAAAAGTTGTTTCAGGTTTCAACCTTCTGTTACTTAAGAAATTAACTTGAGCATTTTCTGCCATTCCACACAGAGCTATCAAAGAAGGAACACTCACTAAAACTCTGATCTGTGATATATAAAAATAAGTAGACTGTTTTTTGGCTTATTTTTACTAGTTATTGGTTATTCTAGATATTTATAGCACTTGTATTATCTGCTGCATACTTTTTTACTGTATATTATAGCTATTGGCTCACTGCCTGTAGTGTTTATGCCTAAAAAGTTTCCCACCCTCCCTCACTGTTGATATCTTGTTTTTATACCTGCTGGCCTTGCAGTTGCCTGCCCCTATTGTAAATGTTATCTTGGACACTCCTCTCAGTCTATTGTCATTAGCTCATTCTACCTAATACAGAGAGAACATTTGAGAAGGCCAACCCACTTAGTTATTTACCTTCTGTTTCGCCTTTCTCTCTTTCTACTTAAAAAAAAAAAAGTTCTAGGCTTGTTTCCTGCCTTTCCCGTAACTAATCTAGTCCAGATACAGATTTGCTGTATCCAAGACTGATTGTAAGCTTTTGAGGCCCCCAAGCCTTTCTGTGCTGGAGGGAAGCCTTCTAGCTTATCAGTGGGAGTGGTAATCTCTAGGTAGCCTATATACCACAAGAGGAGTGGTTTCTGGTCCAGAAATTGTAGTTTGTTGGCCGTTTGGGCAGTTTTTCCATCTCTTTCATCTTTCTGGTTTTAAAGCCAGCATCTGCACTTGTTTCCCGCCTTTCCTGCAACTAGTCTAGTCCAGATACAGATTTGCTGCATCCAGGACTGTTTGTAAGCTTCTGAGTGGTGCCAAAGTCTGCTCTTCAATTTTTCCCTTAGATCTGTTAGTTCTCTCCTCTCCTGAACTTTTACTAGCTTATTAGTCTAGCACTTTACCAGACTCCTTGTAGCAACTATTGTAGTAAACAAAAGTGCTACCAGCACTAAACATTCAATGAGAAAACAGCTCCAGTACTTATTATTAATGCTCACCCCTCCAGGCATGTCTAAGGAACAGTTCCCTGTGCTTTCTCCAATTAACCTGGTGAACTTGGGCATCCTGCAACTGCCTCATGTACACTGACAACCCTCTCCTCTTACCTCCCAACATTCAGACTTGTGAGAGATGCACTTATATATCCAAATTGGAAGCCACGCACTCTCCATCCAAGACCAGAATAGCTGGTCAAGAGGAGAAGGTCAACACTTGTGCCACACAACATGAAACATATAGCCCTCCAGCACACACACCAGCACTGCCTTCACATAAAAACACAAACTACACACCCACCTTTGTGGAGGCTCTCAATAAAAATCTATCCAAACAGCAGAGACCTCCAAGGCAGAAATGCACTTGACCACCACAACACAACACTAAACACGAGACACATAATTCTCCTAAACAGTATGCCACTCAACCAAAGCCCCTAAGGAAAAACAGCAGGCCCAACACCCTAGCCATAGGTGACTTGATAGTGAGGCACACTGATATCCCACTCACTAGGTTGAATAAGGAGAAAGTAGCAGTCAGCTGCCTGTCAGGTGCGAGGATCTGCCACATAGTACATGCACTAAGGTCTCTCAGCAGCAGGTACAAATATGACTCCATCATTGTACATGTGAGTGTGAATGATCTGAGACGTTCCTCCCTGGACTACATGAAAAGAGACATGGAGGAGCTTTCGGATTAGGTAGCTCAGGCAGGTATGACCCTAGCCCTGAGCAGCATCCAACCATCACCCAGAATGATACCACAGTACAAGCAGAAAATGATTGATTTCAACACTTGGCTAAGTTTCTGTTGTCATTCAAATGGATCTATTATCTGTCTGCCTGGGATGACATGATTGACAGACCTAGATAATTTGGCAGAGATGGCCTGCATCTGTCACCCCTGGGCTTCCGGATACTGGCCAAGGTTCTTGCCAGCTCTATAGTGCCTTTTTTAGGCAGTGTTCCAAAGACCAAATTACCAGCATAACAGCTACAAACAAATGCAATCTGAGGGTCATGTTGCTCAGCGCTAAAAGTCTAAATCTCAAAATCCACTCACTTGAAGCACTCCTTAAAATGGAGAACACTGATATCTGTGCTGTAACAGAGACTTGGTTCAAATCAGCAGAAAGCACCCCTGCACTACCAGGCTATAACTCATTCCACACCTTTCAGCCCCAGAACTTGGACCGAAGCTCCAAAGGCGATGGTGTTTCCATATTCATAAAGGATGCGCACACCTCCAGAATGGTAGCCCAACATAAAGCATCAGAGATACTACAAGTGCAGCTAAAATTAGGTAAGACAGTGATTCAAGTCATACCCTGCTATAGGTCCCAAACCATGTCCCAAGACTCACACCCCATGTTCCTAAGCACCCTGGAGAATATTAGGGTCCAACCTAACACTCTCATACTGGGCAACTTCAACTACCCCTCCATTAACTGGGGAATATACTCATGTACTATTACACTTGCCCAATGTGTCCTGGAATTCATTAATTCCAATGCCTTGGATCAGTTCGTTCTTACCCCCACTAGAGGTAGCAATATCCTTGACCTGGTCATTACTAACACGGGCAACTGTTGCTCTACACCAGTAGTCAATTCCTCCCTAGTTTGATCCGACCACAAACTAATCATCTTGGAAATCCACATCCCACCCACCCACACCCCACGCAAAGGTAACCACCATGAAAATCTTCTCTAAAGCTAACTTTGGACTCCTAAAAACAGAGGTGGCTAACTTCGCAGCACCCATGCAAATGGAGAAAAGTTGCATGAGCACCGAATCATACACCGATGCACTGTACAAACACGTGCACAAATGCATAGATCTCACCATACCCAATAGAACCAAGATGCTCCCATTCAAAAAAAGAAAGCCAATCTGGTGGTCCCTACCATAAACAAACTCTACAACAGAAGGAAGAAACTAATGCGGAATAAGGTGAAGTCCCAAGACAGGAAAAACTCCCTTATCAGCCTCAACAAAAAGTTGAGATCCCTCAGCAAATCCTCTAAAGCTAGCTACGAAAACAGAATTGCAGCATATAGTAAAGACCACCACAAGGCCTTCTATAGTTATGTAAATAATCTCCATGGCAATACTCGGATTTGCTCTGAGCTACTGCACAATGGTACCTCCTATACTGAGCCAACAGATATTGTCAGTATACTGGCCAACAGATTCAGTGCCAACTTTACCCCTCTCCCCCTCAAAGGGCCAATCACAATACCAGTAGATTGCCAGGCACCCAGTATTACTGCTGCACAGGCTAAAACAGCACAGTCCAAGGCCAAGATTACAGCTTCTATGGGACCTAACAATATCCCTGGCTGTGTTCTACATGAACTACAGAGTGAACTGGCATCTCATGTGTGTGCCCTGTTCAATCACAGCCTCACTTTACGCTTTGTCCCTACCGAATGGTGCACTGCTACAGTCATCCCTCTTCACAAAGGAGGAGCGACTACAGTCCCTGAGAACTACCACCCCATTAGCCTGACGAGCCTGATATACAAAGCTATGGAATGCATTATCATGGACTTAATAAAGAAGGATATATGGACTCTCCAAAATCTGGATCCCACACAGTTTGGTTTTGTGAAGGGTAGATCATGTCTGCTCAACTTGGTCAACTTCTTTCAGTCAGTCACCAGAGCTGTGGATAAAGGCAAGGTGGTTCATACAGCCTACCTTGATCTGGCCAAGCCCTTTGATACCATTTCCCACTCAGAAATCATAGAAAAACTCAGTAAGCTAGGCATCTGACCCTATATCACTAGGTGGGTTGCAAACTGGCTCACAGATAGAACCCAAAGTGTGAAAATATGTGACTTCAAGTCAGACTGCTGACCAGTCATGAGTGGAGTCCCACAGCATTCGGTCCTGGGTCCTGTCCTGTTTGTTATCTACTTCTCTGAAGTCCAGGCTAAAACAAAGGGACTCTGGCTGACAAAGTTTGCAGAAGATTGCAAGTTGTGAGCTATTATTAACTCCCCAAGTTATGCTGACATCCTACAGAAAAGCCTCACTGAGACCAATAACTGGTGTCAGAACTATGGCCTTAAGCTCAATGCCAAACAATGTGTCATCATCCCCTTTGGGAAAAACCTGATTCTCATGAATTATCACATTGATGGTAGTCCACTGAACACAGAAGGTGCTATAAGAGATCTGGGAACACAGGTTGACAGCAACCTCTCTTTTGACCACCAGACTGAAACTGTGGTCAGAAAGTCCTCTATGTGGCACATCTCATTACTAAGGGTTTTGCATCCAGGAAGAAAGAGGTCATTGTCTACCTCTACTCTTCCCTCATTAGACCAATCATCGAGTACAATGTCCCATTTGGCATGTACCTCACTAGGCACCTGCAACAATTGGAGAGGCTGCAAAATTATCTCACAAAGAGGATCCTAGGCGTTAAACACTTGTCCTGTATGGTCAAACTTAAAAACTCCAGGCGATCTCTGTTTGACTTACAAAGCCATGTCTGACCCAGCCCTGTTAGAAATGTTACATCTGAAGAAATCCCAATCTCTCCACATCACGCATGCCAAAGACCTCAACCTCATTACCACAATCAACAGAACTGGAGGGACAGGTACATAACCCAGAGACTGCCCATGCTATGGAATAGACTTCCCATACATGTCAAGCAGAGCACCCCACTGGCCCTCTTCAAGAGAAATCTTGATGAGTGGATGGGAAATAGAAAATTCACCTCGGGGATCACTCCAGTGGCTCTACTCGACAGAGGCACTGGAAACTAAGGTCAGGTGGCATGATGCCAGAGTAATCCTATGGGCTAGGCTTGTAAAGGCTCCAAGGCCATTAGCCTAGTACACACCTATGAAGCTATGAAGCTATGAACCTACAGTGCTTTCAGGACACAATGTAAACCATTCATACACTGAGTGACAGGTATTTTAGAATGATACAAGAACTCGTGTTAATAACTACATATTTTGTAGACACTGCTCATTTACTTTTCGATAAGAAGCAGAAGAAGGGTTTATTCTCTGAAAGTGAAAAACTACAGTTTAGATCACATGCCATTGCTTCATTATATCTTTCATGATGGGGGGGTTAACAAGTAACACTCAGAGGAACATGTATAGTGCAGCTTCTGTTGAGGTCTATAGTCACATTGCACTTTCTGGAATTTCTGTGTACCACATGATGTGGAAATTATTTCAGCAAGTTGCTTTAAAAGCACATACCCATATATGTGGCATCAACCATTTTTAAACCTGTTGAAGTATATACTTAGTAAATAAAAGCACTACTTGATTATTGCTTGCTTTGTTTGGTGTATATTGCTTGTTTATTGGTCATACTATCTGTCAGAGTCTCTGTAGCGTGCAGTTTACAGTTTGTCTGTTTTTTAAAGTTTGCATTTTTAAACCTATATCTATATATGTATGTATATATATATATATATATATATATATATATATATATATTTATATATATATATATATATATATATATATATATATATATATATATATATATATATATATATATATACATTTTATATATATTAGTTTATATGATAATATTGACTTTTCGGAAAGTCAAACATCATATAGTTGAGACAATATGTATAACTTTCTAAAAAGTCAAAAACATGAAGATGATGTACATCTATGTTTTTGCAAGGAGGACAAACACCTCTGTACCCCCTCATGTGCAGGTCTGTGCCCCCCACATCCCCTGCAAATTATACATACCAACTTCGAGATTGCACCTCAGTGGGAAAAGGGTAAATTCCCTGATCCCCATTGCACCACAATCTCCATACAAATGCTTTAACTTTTTGTAAAGTCAAATATATGGTCTTCACTATATGAAGTCTGACTTCCTGTTAACTCAAACTTCTACACGAGACCCATACATGTATCTATATAAGTGAGTGTGTGTATGTGTATATATATATATATATATATATATATATATATATATATATATATATATATATATATATATATATATATATATATATATATATATATATATAATGACTGCGGTGGTGGTGCTGCGGTAGCGTTGTCGCCTCACAGTAAGACGTTGTCCTGTTCGATTCTCAGCTAAAGCATCTTCTGCATGGAGATATGCGTGAGTGGGCGTACCTTCGTTGAAGGTTGTGCATCAGGTCTGGCAAGTCGGTACATAAAAATCTACAGCCAATCATTAGCGGACCAGAGTTCTGCTGTGGCGACCCCTAACCGGGAAAAGCCAAAAGATACAACAACATATACGTGAGTGTGTGTGTGTGTGTGTGTGTGTGTGTGTGTGTGTGTGTGTGTGTGTGTGTATATATATATATATATATATACATATATATATATATATATATATATATATATATATATATAAATATATAAATCTGATCCAAAAAAATTCTAGAATTCTATAAACCAGATACTACACCCTGGCAACCCAACTTCTCCAAATCCATGGCCTGACAGGTCCCCTGAAGAGACCGCCAATACCTTTAACACTTATTTTATTGAATCAATTTCCATACTATTTAATGCCAACCCCTCTAACAATGCTTCCAACCTCACCGAATTCCCCCTCAATTGCTAACTAAGCAAACTCCCTCTCTCTCAAACCTGTTCCCACCCACAAAACTCTACTCTCCAAACTCAAACCATACTCTGTATCAGCAGACAATATCCCTTCATATTTTCTCCCGACTGCCGACCACTCCCTTGCTTTGTCAGTATCTATCCTAATAAATTGCATCATCTCTGAATTTAAAGTTTCATCTATCTGTAAACAGTTGTGCACTGCACTCTTCCTATTCACAAAGTAGGTAACTCCACAGAAATCTCTAATTTCAGCCCTTTTGCTGTCCTCTCCCATCTCTCTAAAATCCTTGAGAAATGTATACACAAACAAGCTATGCACTATCCCATACAAGAAAGAAAATGCTCACTCCTGCACATCATGGTTTCCGTCCCAAGCATAGTACCACCACAGGTCTTCTCTCGTTTATCAACATTATTACTCTAGCCAAAGATGACAATAAAGTTATATCTTGCCTGTTCCTTGACCTTTCAAAGGCTTTTGACACTGTCTCTCACTCTCTTCTACTTTACAATCTTACAGACCTTAATTTCTCCCCTGATACAGTAGCATGGTTATCCAGCTATCTGACTGATAGACAGAAGTCAGTCAGATGGGACTCTGCATATTTTCTACCCCCTTTCAAGTAAAAACAGGTGTCCCCCAAGGATCCATTCTTGGACCTCTACTTTTTAATATCTTCACCAACTCACTTTACTCCTCTTGTCCTCAGTCTATTATTATCCAATATGCAGCTGACTCTACAGTCATCACTATTGCTAACTCACCCTCACCTAACAAATTCCTATCAACTACCCAGACATCCTTTAACTCAGTTCAGACATGGCTCACAAAAAAACAGCTTATCCTCAACCCTAAAAAAAACAAAATTGCTACTCTTTCTTCCTAAATCTGTTAACCACATCAAGTCTTCCTTCTCCATAGTGTCCCTACACAATACTCCTATAGAAGATGAAACTAGCACAAAACTACTTAGCATCACCATTGATGATCAACTAAAATTTGACCTACACATTAATAATTGCATCAAAAAACCCATCAGAAGCTAGGACTCCTGTACAGGAATAACAAATTCCTCACCACTGAAGCTAGGCTTACTCTTACTCATGCCTATCTTCTATGTTGTCTAACTTACTGTTCCCAAGTTCTCACAAATCTGAACTCCTCCCTACTTATGAAACTAGAAACTGAAACTAGAAACTAGAATGAACCTATCACAAGATAGCCAGGTTTGCATCTCAACAAACATATATACAGTATCTCATCACTGTCTCTCCCTAAAATTCCTGAACTGGCTCGAACTACCACACCTGCTTCTTCTATCTCAGCCCCAAATTATACACTCCATTCTATATCAACTAGCTTTCTGCCCAGCTTTATCATGTCTCATTTACTGCTATTTTCCTACCAGACATCTCTGATCCACAACCCAAGACCTATTAAAGGTTCACAAACCAAAATCTAAGACTGGCTGCAACTTATATAGCTACCACCAGTCTACTGCATTGAACAAACTACCACTAGAAATAAGGAACCTTACACACCCTAAACAATTTAAGTTAGCCACCAAAGACTACTTTAAAAAACACTGGACCTGTCACTGTACACACCCTCCCTGACCGCAACCAAGCTACATAGTGCTGTTTTAACTAAAACCTATTACTTAGCATGAACAACTTACATCCTATATTTTTTACAAAAGTCCATAAGCTTTAGCCATACTTTCCCCGTTGAACTTTAGATAAACAAATATTTTTCAACCCCAGCATTTTATCTCCCATGCTTTAATTGTTTTTCATCCTTTTGGTTTATCATATTGTATAATTTGACAATTTCTGTATTGAAATTTGTAGTATCTTAAATACCTCTTATGTTATTCTAATGCTGATTGTCTCTACTGCTATTGTAATGTTTTATATGTACATGTTGGAGCTTTTCTCCCCAGGCCTCTGCTGAAAAAGGGCTTGAGCTAAGTTGGACAATCCCGGTCAACAAATGTAAAATAAATAAATAAATAAATATATATATATATATATATATATATATATATATATATATATATATATATATATAATATCCACGAAAAGTAGCGTAACAGGATACAACTCAGAAATAACTCACAACATAGTATTTTTATATTTATTTTTTACATTTTAGATGAAGCTGAATGATTTAACTAAGCATTGATTTTGCTTTTTAGTATATGCTATGTCTTTAAAAGCATTTGAATGGAGATTGGCTTAGAATTTTTGGCGCCAAAATCCAATAGTATAAGATGGACTTTTTGCAGTTTTTAAGTATTCTGATGAAGTCAACTTTGTGTTGATGAAAGCGCTAAATCAATGTTTTTTTACAATAAATTTTATTTATATTGATTCATGTGGTCAACTTATTGTGGAGTCCTTGTGTTCAAGATCAGCGTATCTGGACATTTTTGTTGTGAGATGCATATAATATATATATATATATATATATATATATATATATATATATATATGGGTCTATTGCTCTACATCAAAAGAACACTTCTTCAAAATAGAGCAGGAGACCTACACTTCGGCGAAAGTTCACTTCAACGAAAGTGCACTTTCGCTGAAGTGTAGTTCCCCGGGTGACCCAAAAAAAAAAAAACACTAAAACATGTTTTTGCAGAGGGGCAAGCCACCCTGCACCACCCACAGACCCCCACACCCCCCCTACTTAAATATACCAACTCTGAGATCGCACTACAGTGGGGAAAAGGGAATATTCCCATTCTGCACTGTAGTGTAGTGTGACTGCCAAAGGCAATGTTCAAAGTTTCACTACTTCGAACAAGTGGACTTGGTGGAGTGGGTTTGAAGAAGTGAAACTTCGAACATCTGCACAGATCCCGTATGTGTGTATATATATCTTTATACCTATATATATATATATATATATATATATATATATATATATATATAAATATATATGGGTCTACTTTACTTACCCTAAAAAAACACATTGCTAACATTCATTTCACCAAGATGAATACACCAACAAACCAGAAGACCGACATCCGGAACACTGACATTCTGACCCGAGGTAAGTAACCGCTTGGCCATCCTGTTTAACTTTGCCCCTTACCCCCGGGGTAGTGTGGTCTCAGAGTTGGTATATTTAGTTATGGGGAGTAGGGGGCAGAGGCCACCTCATGGGTGTGGGGGGTGAAGCCCCCCACATGGGTTGGTCTAGTTTTGTTTTTTGTGGGGGTTTTTTTTCAGGATGGCCAAGCGGTTATTTATTTCCAAATGCTGGACTTCTGGTTTCTTGGTGTATTTGTTTCAGTGAAGTCAGTGTCGGCAATGTGTTTTTTTGGGTAAGTAAAGTAGATCCATATATATATATATATATATATATATATATATATATATATATATATATATATATATATATATATATATATATATTGAACACTGTTGAATAACCTTTGGAGAAGACTAAGAATGTCCTAGGATGTTTTATTCAAATATGACAATAGAGTCTATACTGAGAAAAAAATGTAACTAACTAAAAGTTATAGTTCTTAGAATAATGTAGCAAATTTACAATACCCGCATATCAGACTGACTTTTTAAATGGTCTTACATATCAGAAGAATTCTGCAAGATTATTCATCCTGGACAGCTGGTGTTACTGATGGAATACTTATTTCTCTACTACAGATCTCTTGTGTGTTGTATCTTCAGGAGTCTGTCCTAAATATCTTGAATAGCACCATTTCCTCAGTCCCTGTTCTCTTGCAATAATATTGATTGTGACAGTTCTCCTTGCACTCTTCAAAAATGTTGCTGTCTTCAATGTATTTGTCTTACACAAATGGCTGCAATATTTTCTTTATAGCTTACCACATTCCTCCTGTAACTGCATAGGACCTTGGTTCAACTGCTTTATCAACTACTACAGCTATAGCCTGCAACCTTTTCTAAGCATTCAGTATTCAGACTTTGTCTCTTAACGTAACTCTGGGAGCCTTTTATGGTATCTGTCACAGAGACAACTCTATCTCTTTTTATTTTACTGAAGCATTTCATTTACTTTATGCTGATTATTAGACACCAGAAGTGTTAATATCTTCCTTATGAGTTTCCCACTGCTTCAGGAATGTTTTCTATGTTTGTTTCAGAAATATGGAGAGCATGGAATTAATGTCACATGTCTGATTTAATTCTGATTCATGGTCAAAGTTTCAGAACTAAGAATTGTGTACTACAACACGTTGTCAGATATAATAACACAAGACACTTACCACACTTACACCTGGTGTGCTTCCTTATTTCAGGAAACGTGGAATAATAATCCACACATAAATGAAGCAATGCTTCTTTGAGTATAACAGATCAATGTCCACTCAGCTCCATTCATGTTTTGGAAATCTGAATAACATTATTTCATATTTTCTGCTGCTGCTGTAATGTGCAAAGTTCAGTGTTAATTGTTTCTGTTTGAACAAGACATTTCTGGACAAAACATTATGTAGCTTGGTCTTTCACACGTTTCTTTTATTGGATGAGACTCCTTTATACAGTTGAGCATGTGTTTTCCTCATTTAACTTGGAACTTTTACCACCTTTAAATAAAATGCCTAGTATACAAGTTATTTCTGTTTTGAAAATGAAAATAAGGATGAGTTTCATTCCTTATTGATTTTCCTCATACCACCCTTTTAGTGAATCAGTATCTGTACTTTTAAATTAGTATTAGTATGCCTCTAGAATTACTTTATGGCAAGACGTAAGAAGTACTAGAGACCTGAGTTTGTAAAAAAAGCAAACTTATTATACCAAAGCAGTAGGGAATAAAGATAACTAGCCTACTTGGCTTCATAAAAGGCCTGACATACACCTATTGAACCCTCACAGCTTAGTGCTTAATCTCTTCACTGCACAATCTCTTCACTAACCAATGTGATGCACACCACACAACTAATTATCTTCTTAATTACCCTTACTACCTCTCTTTTCATACTGTTCCATGCTACCACCTTTCATAACCTGCTATACAGACCTTCTCCAAACTCTCCCACCCTATCCATTCCAACTCAAAGTTTGTCTGATGTCCCATCTTCCTTATTCAACTGCCACTACTTTTACCAAACAAAATTAAAAGTTTCCCTTTTAATACCAAACTCAAATTATCACCTTATGTCCTTTATAGATCTCTATCAAAAACCCTACATCAATGTACCCTGACACATCATATCCTGGTTCTGTTTCACTGTGGGGATATTCACACAAATCCCAGCCCCGAGAACTCCTCATCCCCTAACCAACCTTCTACCACTCAAAATCTATTTATAATAACAATAGATGTACATAGTATCTGCAATAAGATCACAGAATTCCAAACTTGGCTCTCTCAAAATAACCCTTACATTGTAGAAGTCACAGAAACCTGGCTAAAACTGCATATCTTAAACACAGAAATTATCCCACTGGGATACAACTGCCTTTGTAATGACTGACTCCATAAAAAAGGGGGGGGGGTGTAGCATTAATTTACCAGGAATCATTAACTATTACACTATTTCCCAAACTCGTACCATCCTTTGGCAATATAGAATTACTATCAACATGCTTGCACATAAAATGCAGTAAACAACTATGTATAGCTACACTATATATTCCTCCAGGCCAAAACATCCCTGCCCTGGAAGATTTTCTATGCTGGACAAACCATAATGTTTCGATGAAACTATTATCCTTGGTGATACTAATATAAACTGGCAAAATCTCATTTCCAACTCCCCAGCAAATAGTATAAACTTGCATAGGTATACACAACTTATCACAGTCCTTACATGTACTTTCAACAACCAAACCGAGGCAACCTTAGATGGGTCCTAGTCTCAGACCTTCAGAAATACGCTAACACTGGAACCCTCCCAAACATTTTAAGTGACTACTTACCAGCTTTCACCTATAAGACCCATACTCATATACCCAAAACTGACTATTTTAGAACATATAAAAACCTAGCCCACTTAAGGCAAATCTACTCAAATACTTTAAAAGCCCACAGTTAGATAACTGTAAGATAACTACCTCTAGAGGATGCTGCAATCTATTTCAACATCTTTCTTGATACACTCAGTAGTCTAGCCTCCATTCACATCAAAAAAATTAAGCACAACCATGCCCCCTGGCTACCAAAACACACCAAACAATTACTTCTATCCAGAAACCGTGTCTGGAAAGAATGATACAAAAATAGAACCCCTCAAAATGAACTTAACTGCAAACAGCTTCATAATACTCAGAAAACAGTTCAATGGCAAACGTTCTTGGGGAAACATTACAATTTCATTTTTATTAGCTTCATAATACTGCCAAAAAGCTAGTAATTAATGACAAAAAAATTACTTCTCGACAGAATTATCCACCAAAAAAGTTGTGGAAATCTGTTTCCTTACTTCTTAATCCCAGTACCCTGCATTACCTTCCACCACCTACAGACCAAGGCACGCAAGAGATCACCCAAATGTTTAACTCTCACCTTATTAACACCATTCAAATATTTATCAAAGGATCCTGCCCAGAAACTAATAAGAACACAGTCTAGAATCTACCCCAAATTTCACTCAGCATAGGCTAAGCTCTCATTCTCCACCCACCAATGACAACACTAATAATTTTCCATCAGCCCCAACTTTCACTTTACAACCATTACCACCTCCCTTGTGCTTAAACTCCTATCTAAACTAAGACCATGCTCCCCTTCTGCCAATAACCTTCCATCAGAATACCTCAAATTAGCAGCAGATGCTATAGCATATCCCATCTGCATCCTTATTAACCAATCTGTCTCTGAATCTTATGTCCCTTCGGTGTGGAAAAAATCCATCATTACTCCCCTGCACAAAGGCAGTAGCACCAACAGTCTTTCTAACTACCGGCTCATCTCTATACTTTCACCACTATCCAAAACATAGAAAAGTGCATCCACATTGAATTGCTAAAGCACTTCTCTGACAATAACCTCCTTGCTCCCACCCAGGGTGGTTTTCGCCCTGGTCATAGCACCACTACATCCCTATTCTTATTTACAAATACTGTGACTAAAGCTCTGTATCCTGGTCTATCAACTACAGTCATCCTATTAGACCTATCCAAAGCTTTTGACACAGTATTCCACCAAAAATTATTACAAATGTTCTTCTGAGTTATTACACAGGCATAGTCACTGCTTAGATTAATTTATCAAAACTGTTTTGGATACCTGGGATAACAGGGCACATCTATGATTTAGTATATATTAACTATTTTTTAATATTTATAACTTCTGATTGTTTAAGATTATATATTGGTACCTGTGTGAACTAAAAGATGTTTACCTGCTTTTGACATAAATTGGATCTCTCTGACAGTTATATCCTTGTATGTTTTATGGCACAAGGTTTTTAAATGGTTACAAGTTATGTTTCCTGTAGAGTTTAATGTTAAAGTTCTGTTTTCTCTCTCATTGGCATTGAATGTTATTTTAATGTTTGGAAGTATCCGACAGTTAAACTTTGCATTTGTTACTGTAAATAAGTAGACTTTGTGATACAGTTAAAGTGAGGTCTGGAAACTGTACTATGTAGCATACAGGGTGGGAAAATGTCAGTTTGAAATCTAAGAAGTGAAGCTTTCTTACTTAGCTCATGACATCATGCATTCTATGCATGCAGATCAGATTACATTACATCTAATGTGTATATGCAAGCCTAATTGTGAAAGTCAAGTCTCTGATTGGTTAATATAGCATAGTAGGCTTATTTTACAAGAATTATGAGCTACACTGTCTGCAAACATATTCATGGTTCTCTTTTATAATAGTGACTATATTTTGTGATCAAATATATACAGAAATGTTATTTTTTTCTTGCAAATAGTTAATTATAGCCTCTGTACTGCGGTGGTGGTGCTGCGGTAGCGTTGTTGCCTCACAGTAAGACGTTGTCCTGTTCGATTCTCAGCTAGAGCATCTTCTATGTGGAGACATGCATGAATGGGCGTACCTTCATTGAAGTTTGTGCATCAGGGCTGTCAACTCGGCATGTAAACATCTACTGCCAATCATTAGTTCTGCTGTGGCGACCCCTAACTGGGAAAAGCCAAAAGACACAAACAATTTCTAGTGAATATACTGGAGTTTTTTTTTTATAAATAGATCTTTATAAATAACTTTCCTATGCAGTTAGCAAATGTTTAGTATAGGCTTATACATTTACAAAAAAATGCTTATGACTAATGGTAACTATAAGGATACTCAAACACCATACAAAATAGTCGCAAATATATGTATGAATAATTCTGATTGAACTATAATTACTTTGCATTTAATATGTTGATTTCCTTACTGTATCCTAGATATCATTTATATTTCAGATGTCATGTTTTCAGTTATTATAAAGGCATGATTTTTAGTATATTAGCACTTTATGACAGGGAAATAGCTCAGTAATATCTATGACTTGTGACAACACAACAAACAAGTTATGAGTTTCAGTATTACCCTATTACTATGGTAGACATTTACAGCTATCTCTATCTTAATTTTGTCTTTGAGTCATTTACTTTTAAGACCTGTTATCCATAGTAAGTTTTATATAAATATTTGTTTTACTAATTTTTGTCATTTTAGCTGATGCCAGTTAATTATTGATTTTAGTGAGTTATTTAAACATCTGCTATTCCAAAAGTTTAAGAGTTAATTAGGGACAAATATGTCTTATGGAATATTTCTAAAAATCTATGTTAACATCTTTTGGGAATGAGACACACTCACTATGAGCTAATACCCAGTTCTTGTGAAGTTTTTATTTAGTGGGAGTTTGTCCCGTACCCCTTAAATAACTACACTACACACAAAAAGACATTTGACAATCTTTATTAAACTGTATTATACAATGAACTATGTACACAAAAACCAACATTGATTAACTTCTTCAGCAACAATGATCTCCGGGCAGCGTCACCACTCACCCTGCATGAACTTTACCTCAAGGCAGCATACCAACTCACCTTGATACCTTCTCCACCGGGGCAGCGTACCTACTCACCCACATAAATAGGCAGCTTACCTACTCACCTCACACCATACCAAAACCATAAACCAATACACCTGTCCCTCTTTTCCGCCACCAGCCTGATCTCAGGCTGTTCCCCCTCCTAAACCTTAGCCGCAATCATATCCTCTAAAACAAGTTTCAGATGCAAATTAAAAAGATCCAGACCACATCATTACGGTGTACTCCATCCATTCGATACCAAGACTCCTCTCCATCCCCAAAATCTCTATGGTCAATAGTATGCATCCCCAAAATCCTTAATTCCTTAGCCAACCTTTGATTCACACACCTTCTAACTCTTTCCATCGCCTTATGACTATATGCAGCCCTCCAACACAAATGTGGAACCAACTCTGACCACACAATTTCCATACCCGGGTACAATGCCTGTAATCTCATCAAATCTTGGAGCATAATATCCACCAATTGTTTTTTAGGAGCAATGCCCAAGTCATTACTCCCTAAATGAATGACCAATATACATGGACAACCCACCTTCAGTTTAGCCCTCTCAAATTCATGTAACAACCCATCCCACCTAAGCCCCTAACACCTGCCAGGGCACTGACCACCCTAAATGTGCTAAACCCAAATTTACCCCATCATCCCTAACTAAAGCATGCTTCTCTGCCCAGTGGATGAACGAATGCCCCAAGATGATAATGTGCTTCCCTAAAAGAAAAGAAGAAAAATTAATAATCAGACCACAACTTATCTAAGACAAAAATGGATTTGAAGACCACCTCTCCACCCTTTTAATCAATTCAATAGAACAACCCTCTCTAACTAAATCTGAAGCCCTACCTATCCTGAACGAATGAGCTGCAAACCTCTCTGCTGGAAATCCCATACAACGTGAAACCTTCCTCACCAAAAGTATGAATCTACTACTTGACACCACCTTCCCATCCACTGAACAAAAAATTAACTAATCCACACTCCCCTTTCGCCTCTTCACAAATTATTTTGCCCATATTACTGGACAAATGCAATGATTTCTGTCCGTTTTAAGCACCACCACACATCCCCTACCCAACTGATCTGTCTTACTCCTCCTTAATGCAATTAGTAACCTCGCCCTCCCTTATAATGACATCCTTCCAATATAATGAGCCTAACAACTCCGAAATACGAAAAACGCCAAAATATAACCATGTACATAATGTACCCCACATAAAATAATCCATAGACCCCTTTTGCAACAAACCTAACCCTTTCAACAAAACATTCAATATAACCCTCGTACTTGGCCATCTAATATCCTTACGTTCCACCACCATTATACCCCAACCCCTTAACATATGCCCTAATGTCCAAGACTTAGTGAAATCCTGCAACCTCGCTACCTTAGCGAAAATGCTAATCACAGCCAAATCCACCTTAACCGTCTGCAAATCCCTGTTTAACCCCCACGCACAAGCTACATATCGCAGTAGTAATTCCTCTGACCATATCCTTTCCTTTTCTGGCAGCTGCAAAATAAACTGATTAAAATCAGAAAGAGCCCTACCATGCACCTTCCTTGTAGAAGGGGCCGAGGAATGCCATACCAACCACCTGGTTACATCAACCTAAGATTCCACACCTCCTCTGGCAAGATTTCTGGCACCTCCTCCGCCCATGGAACCAACCCTCGAAACCTGCAAAACTGAAATTAGGACAAGCTATCAGCAATCGCATTCCTTACACCAGGCACATGCACTCCTGTAAAAGAAAAATTTATTAGAAGGCTCTGCAAAACCAATTTACATAATACCAACAATAACAAGTCCAACTTAGCTGTCTTCTTTTGCAATACCCTCACTACAGCCATATTGTCTGAGTGAAATACTATTCATTTGCCCCTCAATTGCTCCTTCCACATCACTGAAGCTGCCCATATAGGCATCAATTCCAGAAAGGCCACATCCCACTTCCATACCTCCTCCCAATCCCGAGGCCATTCAGCTGAAAACCACTGACCCCTAAAATAGGCCCCCATGCCAGCACCCCCAGCCTCATCCATAAACAACTGAAGTTCCTCCTGCCCCACCCAATCTGACTGCCAAAAAGATATCCCATTAAATTGCTACAAAAACCCATTCCACAACCCCAAGTCCTCCCACACCAGTTGGGTTACCCTAACCCAATGGTATTTGCTCTTACCCCCTTTCAGCAAGTACACCAGTGACCTACAAAAAGCTCGCCCTGGGTGTACCACTCAACAGGCAAAATTTAAAAGCCCCAGCAACTCCATAACCGAATGAATCCGAATCTTATCCTTACCCAACCGACCTTAGCCTCTCTATTTTATTCTCTGGTAAACAAAACAATCCCCGCTCTGCATCAACTGTTAATCCAAGAAATTCTAATGCCCTTGCTGGACCCTCCATCTTATGCTGAGCCAATAGTACCCCTAACTCCCCACACATAACCGTAAACTCCCGCAAACCCTCCTGTGCTCCTACCTTTCCTTCACCCACCAACAGAAAATCATCTAAATAATGCACTGCCTTTTGAGTCCCCACTTTTTGCTGCCAAATCCAATGCAATACTGTTCTGAACTTCTCAAAAGTCGAACATGCTACTGAACAACCCATGGGCATAGCTTTATCAAAGTAGTACTCCTACCCACATCCCCAAAAGTGGCCAATCCTCCCTCCTAATAGGCAACAATCGAAAAGATGACTCAATGTCGACCTTAACCAACCATGGCTCCCTAAATTCCCTAATCACTTTTACTGCATCATCTAAGGAAGCATAATGCACCCTAACCTCCTCTTCTGCAATAAAATCATTTACTGAATTCCCTTCCAGATAAGACAAATGATGTATCACTCTGAATTCCCCTTCTCACTTCTTCGGCACCAATCCCAAAGGCAACACCCTGTAAGTACTAAAAGGCAGACTATCAAAAGGACCCAATAACTGTCCCGCCCTACTCTCTTTCTCTAATAAAGCCTCCAAGATGTCCTCTTTACCTTGAAAAGATCGTAAATTCTTCCAACCCCCCACCCCTTCCCACTGTGGACTTAATAGGAAACCCCTTTTGAAAACCCTGTATTATCTCCTCTTTGATGGCCAAGCCAGGAAACCGATGAAGCTTATCCCGGAGAACCTCCACCATAATAGAGAATGGTGCCCCTCCCTCTACTGCCTCTAAAGAACCCGAGTCCAAATCCAGGGGACCCATGAAAATTACCCCACCCCTGGGTTGGCTGAAAGCCTTGCCCACCAAAATCACCTTCACTATCCATCACACTGGAGTTCCAGGACAAATCCTGCTGACCACAGCTAGAGGCTGAATGACCCCCTCCACATCTCGAACAAACATGGGCAAATTTGCACCCCACCCATGAACAGGAGCCACTATTAAATGACCAACACACACTAGCTGTTTCCAGTCCACTCAACCTTCTGTTAAAGCCCACATAACTATCCATCATCGTAGCCAACCATAGATCTGGGTGACACACCTCTCAATGAAGTGACTGGTCCACAGCCTTCCGTTTGTGGAAATGCTGATCATACCAGAGCCACTCATTACCTGGCCTTAACCGCTGCACCTCACAAATGGTAAGGAAATAGCCTAGCAGCGGCAGAGCCAAGGACCCGTCCTTCTCCAGCTGCACTCCAACCACCCAATTATCCCATGTCCTAGGGCAAAGCTTACCTAACCTCTGCCTTCCCAATGCTGCTAAGGCCACTAACAAGTCCTTTCTGTTAAAGAACTCTGCTTCCACTAGCCGTTGGACCCCTTCCACATCAATCAGCTCAAACAAATTCACATACTCCCCTTTCCAAATTTTTTCCTTAACCGGACCCTAAATATGCAGAGTCAGAATAACTGCTCCTGTCCCCTACCCCAAAGACTGGGTAGCCAACCAATCCCCAGACCGCAGCCCAAAATCAGAGCCTTCCTCTGAGCCCAAGCCCAAACTGTCCCCAGAACCCCCCACCCCCCGTCGCATCTCTAACCGGGTACCTGGCACCCTGTGCTAGCTGCATCTGTGCCTCCTCTATCCCTTGAACACCGCCCCCGAGATCCCCAATTGCCAAGTCGTCATCCCTCCCCACCCCACCATCCTCAACTCCTAGCTCCCCCGACAATGCTGTTGTAATAAAACCATTACCTGCACCTTTGTCTTGCGATGTGCTAGGAACCGGAGTCTCCACTGCTATCCCCTGCTGTGATGCCTGCTGATTTTTCCCCCCGGCTGGGGTTCTCACCACCGTGCGTCACCTCTTCTGACCTGGGGTCTGCTCAGGTTCCTGTACCACCTCCGATGTTGTCGCCTCCTGGAACAGTTCCTCCGCCTGGGCCACAATTGCTTGCCACCTCTGTCTCAGCTCTGGTAATTTGGCCATCTGTAAAAAGAGAAACAAAATATTAGTACTATTCTATAAGCCCGACTGCTCTACTCCCCCATACCACTGGTATTGCCTTGCCCCGCACCTTAACTTATCCCTGCCTGCCCACCGTCATCTTTCACCCATCCTGTCAGCCACCTCCTACCATTAGTAGCTCATCCTACCCTAGCATATCCCCTATCAATATCCCTCCCCAATGTATCTATGAGGAAAGAAAAAAAATAATAATTAAGTCCCTCTAACTATCTCCCTATCACTCAGCCACCCAATCCCCTCACCATTCACACAAACAAGGCTAAACACACTTACCTTCCCTCCCAGCATGATCCTCTATCTAAGTAACGGTTATTCCATACAGTGCACATTCGCGAACCGGCACTAGGACCTAATGGCCGAAAGACCGGCAACAGCAATCCACTACACCACCAGGGAGGACGGAGAAGCCTTATCACCACCACCTTCACCGAAAACTGGGACAGAGGGACACCCGACCAGCCAAGACACCATCCTGAAGGACCAGAAGACTGACCGACACCCACGAACCCACCAGGGAGCATGGACCAACAACAGCCACTATACCACCAACGAAGAAGTCAACAGACCCCCGAACTCAAGCCGCAAACACCGGGGAAGTGACACGGACACATCAGCCCACGAACCCACCAGGGATAAGATACTCAAAACAACCGTGACGCCATTCTGAAGGGGAACCAGAGAGGCAAATGGACACCCAGGAACCCCCCACAAGGGAGCATGAACTGCAAATACAGCCACTACCACCAACAAAAATGGAGCCAGGAGCACGCTGGACCCATGAACCCACCAGGGATAAGATACTCAAACACCGAGGGACACCCGGATGACCGCGATGCTATCCTAAAGGGGAACCAGAGAGCAGACGGACCTATGAACCCCGCAGGGAGTGCGAACCACAAACACTGCCACTACCACCAATGAAATGGAGCCGAGAACATGCTGGACCACTGAGGAGCTGATCCAACCACGACCACCGGGAGAACATCTACCCCAGGAACAAACATAACCGGCCCATGAACCCACCAGGGAGCATGAGGGATGATCTACTGCTACCCCCCCCAAACTAAGTGGGACCAGATTACACCGATGGACACCCCCCTTTGCCTACCACGACCACCAGGGGAACGTCTTACTGTTTTTTTTTTTTTCCCTATTTAACTGTAACCCGACTGCATGGCACTGATGGCCTGCTACCCAATGGAGCTAAGGACATGCCCAGCCTCCCTCCACGGATGTCCCTCAACCACATGGCCCCACCAAACAAGGCCCGACAAATCCCCAGGAGACCGGCGGATGACAGGGAGCAAGGAAAACTTCACCCACCCAAGTAAGCCTAGCACTATTCTCATTCACTTTATTATCTATAGCTACATTATTCTATATATTTTTTTTTGTTATCCACCCCCCAACCATTCACACACATGCACACACACACACACACACACACACACACACACACACACACACACACACACACACACACACACACACATACACACTACTTTATCACCCTTTCCTATCAGTAAGCTCAAACTATCTTCCTAGACTCTAGCCCCCCTTAACCTAATCCCTAGAAAACACCAAAGGGGGACTGACCCAGACCACCTAACCCCTTCTCTTCCCACCATCCAAGGCCTACCTTCATCCATGATACCTACAGGTCATCTGGACGTAAGCTAGTTATCACTCCACCAACTCACAGCAAATGTGCCTACTTCTTCTAATCCCAAACCCTTAGTACTGTCAGAAGCCCCACCTACTCCAACCTCACTTCCTTTTACATCTCCCTCTCTCATTAACCCTTTCATAACCACAAACCCACTATCCTAACCAGCTGCAATCCTTACCTTCCTTTCTACCACTATACCCTCCCCACACACCTTTACTCCCTTACTCGAGGGACCAGGACAACTTAATTTGTCCCAAACTTCATTTGTCATGATAAGATTTATTCAGAGGGCAAGTAAATACAAATGCTAAATGATTCTTTGATTTGTTCTGCCATTTTGAAGTTTTTATTAGAACTAATACAGATGACATGCTTAGGTATTTTGGTTAATCATTTATATTGTTAATAAAGCTAATGTTTCCTTAGTCTATTAAGCAATAAATTCAGATTATATATATCCTAATATGTCTCTTGCTTCTTTAGTGAATAATTACTGTATACATGTTTAATGCTTCTAATAATAGTGTATGTAACTCATCTCTAAAACCTAACTGGAATCAATATCTGATTAGTTGTTTATCACTATTTTTTTCTTAATTTATAATATATACTCCATTTTTTACTTTGTTTTTATGGGCTTGAACCAACAAAGGTTGATGGTTGGAATAGGTAGTCTAGCAGATTTAGTTTTATTTGCTAGACTAAGAATGTTTCTCATTCCATGTATATGGTGTATTTAAGTTTATATCAGAGTGAAATATGCTAATTTTTTGTTATTTAACTGTTTTTCTACTTTTGAAATGCCTGACACAGTTGTTTTACTTTTATCTTTCAGGGGGAAAGTTATTTGGATTGAGATAAATAGAAATACAACAATTGCTATTCTATTGTCTATTCAGGAAGAGTATTATTTATACAGGATTCTATAAATATAAGTTCTTTTATTATTTATCTTTAAAGAATTCAAGTTCCTTTATTATTTATCTTTAAAGAATACTGATATGGATTTAACTTTGATATCCTTAAATACTAATGGCTTAAACAACCCATATAAGAGAGCCAACCTACTAATGTATCTTAAACTAAACAAAGCTAAGTAGTTTTTCTCCAAGAGACACACTTTTAAATAAATGACACATTTATGTGGGACCCTAAGAAATACACAATCGTCTTATAAAAATAAGACCAGAGGAGTAACAATTCTATGGAAAAAGACTTTCTTAAATCCCCAGATCATTTACAAACATGTAGATAATGATGGACTCATGGCCTTAGTTATACTTAAGTTTAATAATAGAATTTGGACCCTGGTTAATTTATAATGGTTCCCAGGTATGGGGGTTGGACTAGCTAAGAAACACAGTTATTGAAATGTATAGATTGTTCCCTTCTTCTATAATCTCTCTCCTACATAAAACCTTTCTTGAAGTTCAAACATTAGCAAATATTCTTCCTTCTTGGAGATATTCTCTAATTTCCCCTATATTAAAAGATAATAAGGACCCTAATCATAGCAACTCATATAGAACAATTTCTTTGTTGAATAATGATTATAAACTATTTATGTCAATTATGGTCAATAGATTCAAAAAGAAAGCGTTTACTCAACTAAGAATTCACAAAAGGCAAAAATCGCTGAATGCCACAAACTCCATCAGAATGAACAAAAAAGCAAATACGTTAAAAAATTTCTTTATTGCACATATTCCATCAGATTAAGCACTTTCATCCACTAATAAAAATGTTCCTCATTAGATTGCGAGGATGATTGCTAGTAAATTCTAGATAACTATTAGAAAATGTTTCCTTCCTATATATACGTGACTTAAAGCCACTAGTTCTATTGGATATGTAAGTATCCAAGTATGATATTTCCTCTACATTGGATGTATGAGTGAATTTCAGAAATGTACTGGTACCAATTATATACTCCATAAATGAAATAAAATCTTCCTGGGTGTCATCCCATAGGATAAATATGTCGTCCAAAAATCTGGAGTAAAGTCGAATGTGCTTGGAAAACCCACAACAATAATATGGGTGTCCTCCCAATCAAGCATGACCAGGTTGGGATACATGGGGGTACAAGCAGCCCCCATGACTAATCCCTGGTCTGCTGAAAATATTCACCCTCAAAATAAATATAGTTGTGGTCCAGCACAATCGACATACACTCCTCAATAAGGTTGACATAGTCCCACTCCAAATTTACATCTTTTTGAATAGTATTACAAACACTCTCTAACCACTGCTGTTTAGGAATACAAGAAAAAAGGTCAAACACATCAATAGTAGTGTAAATTATCCCCTCTTTCCAAAGGTTGGGGGTAAGACCACCCAGACATTCCCAGGAATCTTTGACCATATAAGGTATTTTACCATATATATGTTTCAACCACTTGTCAATGGCTACACTAACTGGAAATGTTTTCGAATGGCTTCCAGAAACTATAGGGCAGAAAGGGGCATTACTGATGGTTTTATGACACTTAGGTATTCCTACAATGGTAGCCAGTATGGAATAATCAACCTTTAAAAATGTATAAGTGTCCATGGCAATCCAATTATCAATTAAATATTCTTCCACATACATAGCTATAAGTTGGTGCGCTATGTGAATTTCATTAATAGAAACTGTTTTGTAATTACCAGACATCTGTAATAGCTCATACATTTTTGTGGTGTATTCCATAGCAGCAAACGTAACCACCACCCTTTTTTATCTGGTTTCATCATTCTAATACAATTATCCTGTTTATGTTTCCTAAGGGTACTACATTTATCTTCAGATACATTACTTCTATTTTTTTTTGCTTTAATACAATTCTGAAGTCTATAAATATCTTTTGTAACCATATTTTCATATACTGCCACTCTCAGATGTGAGGGTGGGAAATATACACTCTTTTTCTTGAGTGTTTTAGTGTCAGTAAACTGATCTTTGTCCTGAAACATAATTGGCAAGTTAATTTTCATTAAAAATATTTTAATCTCACTTAGACAATCCACTAAATGAAAACAAGATCTAGGTATATATTTCATTCCTCTAGATAATAGCATAAAATGTTCAGGGCCTAACTCTAAGTTAGTGTAATTGTATATTTTGAAGTTATTCAAACTGTTGACTACCCCTTCAGTCACTATGTTACTAAAGAACATCTGTCTTTCATATTTATTTATCTCTGTCTCACATTATTTTCCCATACTTGGTTCTTGTAACACCCATATGTTCCTTGTTGCCTGTTCTGCTTCCGTTTTCAATTTTTCCTCCACTTCGGATGTTGCTCCTGTTTCCACCCCCTCTGAAAATTTGCACTATGGCCCTCATAATATTCATCGGGCTCACATTGTGTTTGGTCCCAGCCATCCCTTCTCATGGTGTCATGATTACCCCCCTTAGCTATATTTCCATACTTGGATTCCTTCCAGGGATAAGCTACATCTATTTTGTATTGCTCAACTTCTCTGGCAATTTTCTTGCTTTTTTATCATATATATTTTGCGCCTTTTTATCCACAATACTAAATTGTTTAACATATAAACTCTGTCATTGTGCAAACAATAAATCATTCACTATAACATTATTTAATTTTTCAACCTCACTCATTAAAATACATAATTTTTCATTGTTCTTCTTAATCAACAATTTATTAAATTCAAAACCAAAGTTGTTAAATAATTGGTAGAATTGTAGTAGTGTTTGTTCAGTAATAACTACACCTATAGGTTTCTTGAAAAAATGTAAACTCATAGGTACAATATGCAACATTAAACACTTGTTAAGGTATGCATTATCCAATTTTAAACTTTTAATAATACCTATTTTTTTACCAAATGTTTGTATAATGTCCTTTAATGTTTTAATTGGTACAGCATTAGAACTTTCCTCATTAGCTTGTGAGGATGATTGCTAGTAAATTTTAAATAACTATTGGAAAATGTTTCCTTCCTATATATACATTACTCCAGATTTTTGGATGACATATTTATCCTATGGGATGGCACCCAGGATGATTTGAATTCATTTATGGAGTATATAAATGGTACCAGTACATTTTTGAAATTCACTCATACATCCAATGTAGATGGAATATCATACTTGGATACTTACATATCCAATGGAACTAGTGGCTTTAAGTCACGTATATATAGGAAGGAAACATTTTCCAATAGTTATCTAGAATTTACTAGGAATCACCCTTGCAAGCTAATGAGGAACATTTTTAAAGGACAGTGTATAAGGGCTGCCCGAATGACATCTACATATATGGATATGGTTGATGAAATAGAATTCATCACCTCCCTATTTAATGAAAGAGGATATCCGAAATACATGTTAGATGATGTTAGGAAATATGTTATGAAGGAATGGGTTAACAAGTTTCCACCGCTTCTGGGTGTTGAATGGGGTGAGAAAGGATTTGAGGTTTCAAAGGATACTGGGACCAATTATCAGAGAGCATGTATATTAGAATATACACTTTATGTGAGTCAAGTCAAATAATATTAACCCAAAACTAGAACATCCTGATGTCAGAGAATGAAATCAAAAATATTGTGGGTGTGAAACCTACATTTGTTTATAAGATCAGTTGCAACATTAAGTGAAGTTTAGAACAGGGCAGTATAGGTAGGGGTTTGCATGTATTGAATAAACATACAATTAAATGTGGTAGCTGTCACCAATGCCATGCTATTTTGGAAGATGATGGGATTATCCTGAAGAATGTGAATAAAACCAGGATAACCTTTAAGCAAGGAAACTGTAACTCAAAGATGGTAGTCTATATGGCAAAGTGTATGTCATGTCCATGCTATTACATAGAAAAACAGAGTGATGTCTCAAAAGATGAATTTACGATCATATGTATTGTATTAGGAGAAAGGACTGTAATAATGTCCTTTTTAGACATGTAGAAAAATGTGGAGATGGCCATACTTTTTAAATTTATCGTATTAGATCAAGTTAGAACAGACCCTCAAGGCAGTAACTTTAAAGCCATTTTGGGTTATAGAGAGGTAAAGTGGCAATTACTGAGAGATGCTTCCACTTTACCCGGTCTAAATTACCATATCTCTATTAAACCCATACTACTATTACAGAATTAAGTGCACAATATATGTAAATGTATTTTAAATACTGTTATTTTAAATATGTTGTTTTAAATTACGTACATCTATATATTCTTTATTTTGTATTCAATGTATTTTCAAAAATACATTTATTAATTGCTTTTTTATGATGAATTACATTTATATTGTTTATATAACATACTTAGAATCTAAATTCATGCTTAAGATAGTTATAATATAGTATTGAGGTATGTTTGTGCATACATTGGTATAGATATATACTTTTGAGGTCATGGTCTCTTTAAATGAAGTTTAATTAGTATTGAATTGTGACTTTGGTGCTAAAATGTAGAATATTTAAATGTGTCATGTTAAGTGCTGAGTATTCTGATGAAGTCCATGTTATTAGTGGATGAAAGCACTTAATGTGATGGAATATATGCAATAAAGAGAGTTTTTTATGTATTCGCCTTTTTGTTCATTCTGGTGGAGTTTGTGGCATTCAGCGTTTTTTTTTTTTTTTTTTTTTGCCTTTTGTGGATTCTTAGTTGATGAAATGCTTTCTTTTTGGATTATTTGGTGGTGGTCAAGGACTCCCTAGATGAACTGCCTTCTACTAATTCTCCAGTTGGAAGGAATGATGTCCAAAGACTTCAGTCAGAAGTCTTAACTCTGAGTGGTGAAGTTACCCGGTTGATTAATTATTAACACAAGCCATTGTAAATACTTGCAACAAGCCATTAATGCAAAGAACGAGCATTACGCCAGCCAGATGTCAGTGTACTCCTGACATACCCAACGGTCAGGTTACAGGCATCGGTGGAGGCTCTGTGTTAGACATTTCAGCCTCGCAGGCTAATTTGGAGGTGGTGAATTGTAGTAAGATGACCAACAAGAATTTTACATTTGACTTTTTACTAAACAATTGGGAGGAGGAATATCACCATACTGGCGCTAAGCCAAAGCAAGCAATGCCTACAAGGACTTACTCTAATGTGGAAGCTAATGTTACAACAGCTGCAACAGAAGCTAAAGGTACTGTGAGACAGAGCTCTAGCCCTAGAGCAGTTTAAATTCTAAATGTACAATGGGACAAGGCAAAACTTATTTATCTAATTTTTTTAACAAAGTTTATGATTTTTGTAAGATGAATCAGGTACAAAGTACTGAGAAGAGTTCTAATGCTGTACCTATTAGAATATTAAAAGACATTATACACAAATTTAGTAAAAAATTAGGTATTAAAAGTTTAAAATTGGATAATGCATATCTTAACAAGTGTTTAATGTTGCATATTGTACCTATGGGTTTTTGTTTTTTCAAGAAACCTATGGCTGTAGTTATTACTGAACAAACATGACTAGAATTCAACCAATTATTGAACAACTTTGGCTTTGAATTTAATAAATTGTTGATTAAGAAGAACAATGAAAAATTATGTATTTTAATGAGTGAGGCTTAAAAATTAAATAATGTTATAGTGAATGATTTATTGTTTGCACAATGGGAGAGGATATATGTTAAACAATTTAGTATTGTGGATAAAAAGGCACAAAATATATATGATAAAATAAGCAGGAAAATTGCCAGAGATATTGAGCAATACAAAATGGATATAGCTTATCCCTGGAAAGAATCCAAGTATGAAAATATAGCTAAGGGGGTAATCATGACACCATGAGAAGGGATGGCTGGGACCAAACACAAACACAATGTGAGCCCGATGAATATTATAGGTTCATAGGTTCATAGGTTCATACTAGGCTCTCTGCCCTAGGGCATTTATAAGCCTAGCCAGAGTGTGTTTGGCTTTCGCCACCCATTTTAAATTAATTTTGCTATGCCCTTTTTCGAGGTTAGTATACTGTGCCTCTGTCTAACAGTGACACAGAAGTGATACCCAGGGTAAACCTACGATCTCCCATCCACTCATCAAGATTCCTCTTGAAGAGAGTCAGTGAGGGACTCTGCCTAACCTGGACTGGGATTTTATTCCAGAGTGAAGGGAGCCTCTGAGTTATGAATCTGTCCCTCCAGCATGTCCAATTTATTTCAGTACTGAGGTTCAAGTCTCTCGAACGTGTAGCTCGATGGGATATGGATTTTCTGAGGTGCAGCATGTCCATTAATTCCGGGTTGGACATGGCTTTATAGGTCAGGCACAGATTGCCTCTGAGCAGGCGGTATGCCACTGAGTAGAGCTGGAGTTTCTTTAACCGGGCAGCATATGGCATCTGTTTGAGCCCTTTGATCCTCTTGGTGAGGTACTTTTGGGGTCTTTCCAGTTGCTGCAGGTGTCGGGTAAGGTACATCCCAAAAGGGGCATTGTACTCAATTATGGGCCTGATGAGGGATGAGTAAAGAGGCACGATGACCTCCCCTGATCTAGATGTGAATCCCTTCATGATTAGGTGGGCTATATAAAATGTTTTTCTAACCACTTTGGCCACGTGGTTGTCAAATGAGAGATTGCTATCAACTTGGGTCCCCAGGTCCCTAATTACTTCTTCTGTACTTAATGGATTACCACCTGTGTGGTAATTTGTGGGCACTTTGTTTTTGCTAAAGGGGATGACTATACACTTTTTGGCGTTTAGCTTGAGGCCATGGCTCTGGCACCAGTTGTCTGTTTCTATGAGGCCCTTTTGGAGGATGCTTTTGTCGGCTGGAGAGTTGATTATGGTGCCCAGTTTGCAGTCATCTGCGAACTTGGTCAGCCACAGTCCTTCCGTGTTGGTCTGTACCTCCGAGAAATATATACCGAACAAGAGAGGTCCCAGGACTGAGCCTTGTGGGACGCAATTATGAGGACCATAGTGTAAATTTACAGAGGGGGTGGAAACAGGAGCAACACCCGAAGTGGCGAAAAAATTGGAAATGGAAGCAGAACAGGCAACAAGGACATACGGGTATTACAAGAACTGAGTATGGGAAGAGAATGCGAGACAGAGATAAATACATATGAAAGACAGATGTTCTCTAGTAACATAGTGACTGGGGTCACTATGAGTGAGGGGGTAGTCAACAGTTTGAATAACTTCAAAATATACAATTACACTAACTTAGAGATAGGCCCTGAACATTTTATGCTATTATCTGGAGGAATGAAATATATACCCAGATCTTGTTTTCATTTAGTGGATTGTCTAACTGAGATTAAAATGTTTTTAAGGAAAATCAACTTGCCAATTATGTTTCAGGACAAAGGTCAGGTTACTGACACTAAAACTCTCAAGAAAAAGAGCGCATATGTCCCACCCTTACATCTTAGAGTGCCAGTATATGAAAATACGGTTACAAAAGATATTTATGGACTTCAGAATTGTATTAAAGCAAAAAAAAATTTAGAAGTAATTTATCTGAAGATGAATGTAATCCCCTTAGGAAACTTAAAGAGGACTATTGTATTAGAGTTATGAAACCAGATAAGGGGGGGAATTATGTTTGATGCTATGGAATACAAAACAAAAGTATAGGAGACATTACAGATGTTTGGTAATTATGAAACAGTTTCTATTAATGAAATTAATACCAACGTATAGATATGTATGTAAAAGAATATTTAACTGATAATCGGATTACCATGGACACATACATTTTTAAAGGTTGATTATCCCATACTGACTAAGATTCATAAAAGCATCAGTAACCCCCCCCCCCCCGGTCCTCCCTATAGTTTCTGGAAACCACTCCAAAACATTTCCAGTTGGTGTAGCCACTTGACTAATGGTTGAAACATACCTATGGCAAAATACCTCATATGGTCAAAGATTCCTGGGAATTTCTGGCTGGTCTTACCACCAACCATTGGAAAAAGGGGTTAATTTGCACTACTATTGATGTGGTTGACCTTTTTTCTTGTATTCCTAAACAGCAGGGGTTAGAGTGTTTTTGTAATAGCATTCGAAAACATGGAAATTTGGAGTGAGATTATGCAAACTTATTCTGGACTGTATGTTGATTATGCTGGACCAAAACTATATTTATTTCGAGGTCAAATATTTTCGGCAGATCAGAGGGTAGCCATGGGGGCTGCTTGTGCCCCCATGTATGCCAAACTGGTCATGCTTGTTTGGGAGGAAACCCATATTTTTGGTTGTGGGTTTTCCAGGCACATTCTACATTGCTCCAGATTTTTGGATGACATATTTATCCTATGGGATGGCACCCAGGAAGATTTGAATTAATTTGTGGAGTATATAAATGGTATCAATACATTTTTAAAATTCACTCATACATCCAATGTAGAGGGAATATCATACCTGGATACTTACATATCCAGTGGAACTAGTGGCTTTAAGTCACGTATATATAGGAAGGAAACATTTTCCAATAGTTATCTAGAATTTACTAGCAATCATCCTCGCAAGCTAATGAGGAACATTTTTAAAGTGTATAAGTGCTGTCCGAATGACATTTACATATATGGATATGGTTGATGAAATAGAAGTCATCACCTCCCTATTTAAAGAAAGAGGATATCCGTAATACATGTTAGATGATGTTAGGAAATATGTTATGAAGGAGTGGGGTAACAAGTTTCCTCCGCTTCTGGGTGTTGAATGGGGTGAGAAAGGATTTGAGGTTTCAAAGCATACTGGGATCAATTATCAGAGAGCATGTATATTAGAATATACACCTTATGTGAATCAAGTCAAAAAATATTAACCCAAAACTGTAACATCTTTATGTCAGAGTATGAAATCAAAAATATTATGTGAGTGAAACCTATGTTTGTTTATAAGGTGGGTTGCAACATGAAGCGAAGTTTAGAACAGGGCAGTATAGGTAGGGGTTTGCATGTATTGAATAAACATACAATTAAATGTGGTAGCTGTCAGCAATGGCATGCTATTTTGGAAGATGATGGGATTATCCTGAAGAATGTGAATAAAACCAGGATAACCTTTAAGCAAGGAAATTGTAAATCAAAGATGGTAGTCTATATGGCAAAGAGTATGGCATGTCCATTCTATTACATAGAAAAAACAAAGAGATGTCTCAAAAGACGAATTTACGATCACATGTATTGTATTAGGAAAAAGGACTGTAATAATGCCCTTTATAGAAATGTAGAAAAATGTGGGGATGGCCATATTTTTAAGTTTTCCACATTCAATCAAGTTAGAACAAACCCTCGAGGAGTTACCTTTAAAGCCATTTTGGGTTACAGAGAGGTAAAGTGGCAATTACTGACAGATGCTTCCACTTTACTGGGTCTAAATGACCATATATCTATTAAGCCCATACTATTATTACAGAATTAAGTGCATAATATATGTAAATGTATTTTAAATAATGTTATTTATATACTTTTGAGGTCATGGTCACTTTGAATGAAGTTTAGTATTGAATTGTGACTTTGGCGCCAAAATCTAGAATATTTAAATGTGTCATGTTAAGTGCTGAGTATTCTTATGAAGTCCACGTTATTAGTGGATGAAAGAGCTTAATCTGATGGAATATGTGCAATAAAGAGAGTTTTTAATGCATTCCCCTTTTTGTTCATTCTGGTGGAGTTCATGGTCAATAGATTGAAAATACTCATATCTAAAATATTTAATGACGACCAAACTGGTTTCATACATGGCATATACAGGATAATATTAAAAGCATATTAACTCTGATAGATTACCTCAATAGAGGAAACTATGAAGCATTGATAATAGGTCTAGATATTCAAAAGGCCTTTGACTCCTTAAATTGGGGTTATTTATTTAAAGTCTTAAAGTTATTTGATTTCCCCCTTTTTTATAACAATGATAAAGAAAATCTATGAAAATAATCTAGCATATGTCAAATTATATCCCTTTACTTCCAAAGCAATCCAAATCACTAGAGGTACTAGACAAGGATGTCTTGTGTCTCCTATCCTATTTGTTCTAGCCATAGAAATACTTGCCATTTTAATATGTAATAACCCAAAAATAAGATGTATAAATATATATGACCAATATATTTCTAAAATAATGATGTTTTCTGATGATGTCTTACTTACCTTACTCAATTCTAAGGAAGTGTTAGGTGAAGTGTATATAGTAACAACAAATTTCCAAAAAATCTCAGGACTCTCCTTCAACAAATCTAAATCAAAATATTTATTATTAAATAAAAAAAGAACATACAGGTTCCAGTTAATCATATTATTGGAAACCAAGTTTCAACTCTAGACTAGTCCTAGGCAAGAATATAGAGGAAACCTTACAGCTTAACTATGCTAAAGCCATAGACTTAATCAAGACATTAATAAGCAAATGGAATAAATTGTTTATAACATTTTATGATAGGTTACAACTGATAAAAATGGTTTTGTTACCTAAAATATTATATATAGCACAAGCCCTTATACTTCCACCAGGAAAGAAAATCCTTAAAGAAATCACTTCAACTCTGATGAAATTCCTATGGTACCACAAAAGAAATAGAGTGGCATATTCTCATCGTATCAGAAAATGGGAACAAGGTGGGGGGGGGTTAAAATTCCCAGAGATTGAAACTTACATAAAGGCATCTATAATTAAAATAGTGATGAATTGGATAAATTCTAGATACTCTTCCAACAGGAAACAGTTAAACTCCATTGTGCTAATGAATGAAAATTATTTATCAAAGAATGATTTGGTAATTGACAAAGATAACAAGATATGGCACTACTTAAGTTTAAATTTACAGTATAGTGCAACAAAATTAACCAAACCAGCACTAATAAACAATATTTTCGATGTGTTTATAAAATTCATTAACACAAATTTAGATATAAAAATGTGGCATAGATTTTTAAAACCATTTACTATTACAAGGGATTTCCATGATAAAACACATAGAGAAATTTTTGGTTTATGGGAAAATAATAACCAATTTTGTTGGTTGCAATGTATTGAAAACCAACAAGTTTTGAGCACACAAAGTATATTGGCAACCTATGGCCTATCCCCTAATGACTGGTTGGTTCTTCAGACTGTCACAGCATACACTAAGAATCTGTGTAGAATAATACATAACTCATACTTCAAAACCGTACCAAAAATTATAAACTGGATTTTTTAAATTCTATATAATAATATCAGTGTTAAGAATTAATTATCATATCTATATAACACTTTAATTGTCTATAAGACAGCTCCTAAAGATTCTTACTGGCAATACCTAACTAAAGGGTTTCAAGTATAATTATCAATGGAAAATAAAACAAACATTTTATTTTCAGTTAAACTAACTTCTTACTCACAATTCTGGAAGACTTTACATTGGAAATTTCTACACAGATCCTTTTTGACACCTGAGAAACTCTCAAAAATGAACCCTTCAAACAACAAGTTATGTTGGAGATGTCATCTGTCCACTAATGCTGACTGGATTCATATTTCTTATGACTGTACTAATATTAAACCATATTGAATGAGATTAACAAATTTCTTTAAGCTATCTATACTGATATATTTGTTTTGACAAAGTCTGTAATTTTATTTAATGTTGTTAATAGTAATAATATGAAGAAAAATGACCTGTATTTGTTGTGGAAAATGTTAGCAATAGCCAGAAAATGTATAACTAGAAGATGGAACTCTAATGTAACACCCACAATGGAGGAATTCCTATCATCACTGAAGAAATGCATACTAATGGAGAAAAGAACTAAAGAGTTAAGAACTTTTCCTAAGCCATTGGTTAATAGTCCATGGAGGGAAGTTTTGAATTTGATACCCTAGAGATGGAACCAAACACTTCCTAACTATCATAGTTTATATATTAACATATTTAACTACAAATGTTTTTATCTGAATCTTTTTTGTCAGGCTGAATGTAAATACTGTAAATAGTTATTGAATGTTATGAATGTATTAAATTATTGTATTTCATCCAAATAAAAATCATTTAAGTAAATAAAACTATTACAACAACTCAAAACACTAAATTGCTCCTTGCATACTCTAAATTGGTTCTCCAGCTACTTACACCATAGACAATAATCTGTCACATAACAAAACACACAATCTGAATATCTGGCCAATAATACAGGAGTTACCCAAGGGTCAATTTCTGGGAAATCTTCTTTTCAATGTCTTCATTAATAATTTCCATACTGCATCCCAACAAAGTACAGTCATCAAAATATGCTGATGATTCTATCATCATCTCCTCTTCCAATAACGTTTCCAATCTCCTAAAGATAAATCAAAATGCTTTATCATCTATTAAAGCCTGGCTAAATAAAGCACAACTTTTACTTAATCCAAAAAAATCTAAACTCTTGCTATTTTCACAAAAACACCAACTCATGACTTTAAGATAGACTCACAAAACAATACATTAATCAAATTAGTGAAAACAGCAAAACTTTTAGGCATTGCAATTGATGACAAACTGTCTTTTGAGCATCATATTCACAACACAATAAAAAAATCACTTTAAATTCTGCAAACTCTATAGACATAAACTATATTTGGATAAGGCCACCAGAATAAAACTGACAGTTTTCTACTTCCTTCCCTTCTCTATGGAAGCCTCATCTTCACCAGCCTCCACACATCACTCATGGCCACATTACAATCATGCTACTATAACATAGCAAAGTTTGCCTCTAGAATGCCAAATCCCACATGCCACTGCCTGACCATTAAAGAATTGAACTGGTTTGAATTCCTCCATTACTTAACCTACAGCCAACTAGCACTTGCCTACAAGCTGATCAACAATCACTTCAGATTATTCTACAAACATACACCCCTCTCAGAAATCTTTGGTCTAGTAATAAACAACTCTTAAGCATAACCAAACCCAACAAATGAGTGGGACAATTCCTTTATTCAAATACCATTGCCAAACTGTGTAACTCCCTGCCTTCCACAATCACTCAATTGGACTCAATAAAAACATTTAAATCTGAACTAAAATGCCACTACATTAACAATCATATCTGTCCACGTGGACATATGTCTAAGCCACCACAAACAAAGTTAACCATCTTTTTAATTTCTCCTAATTTCTTACTCTGGAACTGCCTAACTACAGAATAAATCAATATCTTCCTTGAATTTATGTAGTTTTTCTGACTGACTCTGTTTAATTGCATTGCATGATTAATATAACTAGCTGTAATGTCAGTTTGTGCTAAAAATCAATACCTCTTCTGTGCTGTATGAATTTTACAATTGTATTAATATTTTCTATTGATATGTTGTATAATTGCTGGAGCTCTTCTTCCCGGGCTTCCACCGAAAATTGGTTTCTGACCCAGTGGACTTTCCTGGACAACAAAGATCAATAAATAAATACATTTATTTATTTACTGGAAAAGTCCAACTTGGAACAAAGCCAATTTTCAGCAGAGGTCCGGGGAGAAATGTTCTAGACACATGTCTTTGTAATGTGGAAGGAAACTAGAGCACTCAGAAGAAACCCACACGAATACAAGGAAGACATGCAGACTCCACACAGAAGGCACCCCAGCCAAGAATTAAACCTGAGAACCTCTTGCTGTGATGCGAGAACACTACCATTACACTGTCCACAATTGTCCATGTAACTAGTACACTAATAGCTCCTCCATTGTCAATATGTTAAAATGATAAATTATGGCTACAGGCACTGCCTGGCCTACCTTTCAACTTTACCTGTGCTTACTTCAGGCAACATTCACAATGAATCCCAATTAGGATGTTGGACTCCACAAGTCTTTTGGTAAAAGCCCTTACTATAACCCATGATGGATGATGAACCGAGTTTCTGATGTGCCTAGAACAGGCAACCTAATCTTATGGAGCACTAAACATGCAATTGAATTCCCATTGACGAATACAACATCACTAAAGTGCTACTATAATTTTTTCAGCATAAGTTCCTTTACACATGTTAAAGGCATATTCCACATTTTTCTATACACAACATATTTTAAAGGTTCATTCTTGCTACAATTACCCCAGCACGAAAGCATCACATTTGTACTCATAGTTGTGAGTTGCAGGACTTCAATAACCCATCAGCTTTCTTATTAGTCCCATACTGTAGGCTACAGTGTACAGGAAGGATTGTCATGATAATGCCAAATAATACAGCTTTTTGCTGTCATTTATCTATTTACTCAGTCATGATAAAAGGGGCATGATCAGTCATTAGGTTGAAGTGTCTGGCAAATAAATACTTCTGAAGTAACTGCATGTTTCCTCATGAGTTTTATGTGAAATGATGGTTTACTACAAACGTTTTATCAATGCGTCAGTACATCATAAGATCCTTCATAAATAAACCATAACTATAGGTACCATTAACTTTATCAGCATATGACAACTTTACATTGTGCTATCTGCCTGAGAATATATTTTAAATTTATTGATTTTATTTTATATATATATATATATATATATATATATATATATATATATATATATATATATATATACATACGCTGAAAAAGGACCTGTGTCCAGTTGGACTTTCCCGGTTAACAAAAGTACAATAAATAAATAAATAAATACATAAAATAAAATAAAATAAGTGTGTGTATTTTATATATATATATATATATATATATATATATATATATATATATATATATATATATATATCTCAAATGATTCTTAGGTACATACTAGGACAGCTGCCCTTATGGGCTATTTTAAGCCTAGCCAATGTTTCTTTTGTTGCTTGAATTACCTGTCTTGTTTTTCTTAGACTGGCATTAACCATCCCATGGTCAATAATAACATTACTGCTAATGCTAATAACTTGGATTATACCATGAATAAGTTGAGGGGACCCACCTATACACATAATAAAGCATTAAGGAGATGCCTCTGTCAATTAGTAGTACATGGGGCAGTCCAGACTTAATTTTTTTTTATTACCATACATTGATCCAAGTTGCATTTAAATAAGGACATGGACGAGCTTTGTTTTACGTGGATGGAGAGTCCATTCCATTCCTTAAGTGGTATCTTCTGCCAGATATACCTTTCCCTCCAAATTGTTCTGTTGACATAACAGAAGAGGTTTATATCCCTTGGCTGAAAATTTCTGATGCCATTTGACTTGCTGATATGCAGTAAATCCATCAGCATTGGCACAGAGGATGCCTTGTATGCCAGACACAGGTAACCTCTTAGCAGTTTGTAGGATGCCAATTATAGTGGCAGGACTTTAGTCTATGTAGGACATTTTATTTATGTCTTGTATCCTTTTACTAAGGTATCTTTGTGGGTTTTCCAGCTGTTGCGTGTATCTGGACAGGAGGATTATACTCAATGACTGGCTTAATGAGGTCTGAGGAAAGGGAGACAATGACATATCTACATCTAGATACAATCCTTTTGTTTATAAGCTGTGCAATATGGAAGAACTTTCTTATGACAGTGGGCACATGGAGACTGCATATGAGGTCACGGTCCACCACTGCATCAGTTCTTAGGGGTGCATTGTCAATGTGTTTTTTCCCAGGGGAGATGACTTCCCAAAAGATTCAATAATGCATTTGTTGGTATTATTGCATGCCTTGTATAAACACCTGTACAAATGCATAGACTCAGATGTACCTGAACAGATCAAAACAAGGTCCTCACAAAGAAACAAGCCACCCTGGTGGACATCAAGTATAAACAGGTTATACAATAAGAGGAAGAAACTAATATCCAAAAACAAGAGGAAACTGACTCAGCAGAGGAAGCACACTGTTCACAGCTTGAACAAGTGAATTATATATCTTGTAAAGTCCTCTAAAGCCAATTATAAAGCTCCCTAGCTAAGAATAATCACAAGGCATTCTTTAGCTACGTCAGAAATCTAAAAGTGAAGGCACAGCTTTGTGCCAAACTAGTAGTGGACGGTACCACTCATACCAAACCTGTGGACATCGCCAATCTGCTAGCAGACAGATTTGGTGCAAACTTCACCACCCTGTCCTCACCAGTCATACTCCAAAGCATGCCTGTCACCAGTCCTCTACCTAGTATCTCCAAAGAGCAGGTCATACCTGCACTCTCCATGACCAAAAACATAGCCTCAGTGGGACCAGATATCATCCCAAGCTGCCTACTAAATGGTCTAAAACAGGACCTAGTGGAACCACTTGGCACTTTCTTCAACCACAGTCTAAGTACTGGCTTTGTCCCAGCAAAGAGGAAAACAGCAACAGTTCCGACCCTGGGAACTATAGACCCATAAGGCCAACAAGCTTTATCTGTAAGGCCATGGAGAGAATTTTGACACTGCCAGCTCAGTTATCTGGAATTTTGTAAATAATTCTATGTCATTTGTGAATACTGATATGATTGAAAACTGTATGTTTTGTACTGAACTTCAAGAATGTAACCACAGCATACCTTGCTGGAACATAGAAAATTAACTTACAAAACTTCAAGAAAATAAGTTGAAATTAAGTGCTTTATGATGTGCTATAAAAGTTAGTTTCAATGTAGCAATGAGACAAGATGTCTAGAGATAGATGTTTTTTCTATTGTCTTGGAGAAAAGTAGTTACTAGGTTTAAAATGTAAAAAGTGTTTTATTGCTTTAGGACTTCCTAGCAGCTGCACAGTTCTGAGAGATATGTATTTCTCACACAGAGTTGTTAAATTCTGTTAAGTTTCTGTTTAACCTGGGAACTGAATCAGGTGACAAAGAGTGATGCCATCCAAGCTGACCCAGCAATAATATATGATACTAATTTAAGAACTCTCTGAGAGAGAGATTGTGCATTTTGTATTTTGTCTTGGACTTAGCAAGAACATCCACTCAGCATCACATTTGCACTTGCCTGCCTTGTAAGTAAGATTCAGGACATAGTATCTCTTTTAGATCTAGATAGGAATATAGTAAAGATTAGTTTAGGTGTGTTATGTATTTATTTGAGACTGTCCTGCAAAGTTGTTTTAAAATATTCACAATGATTTTGAACTCTGAAGTGACTGTGTTGATTGACTGAATATTGTCTTGCTCTTTTATTATTTATTATTAAATATATTTAAACTTATCTTTGCTGGTAATATTTGTGAGACATATTTAAGCTCTGAGAGTACTTGCATATGCATTTGGTGACACTGTATAGGCCACTCCTAAATAGCCTTGCTCTTGCTCAGACTACCATTTGGATTAATAGTAACATTACACAGTAGGATTGAAAACCCTTTGCTAAGGGCCTTAAAGTACCTGATAAAAAGTGAATGGTGGCAGTGACAACTAACTTATGGTCTAGGCAGAAGGAAGCACTGCTAGTAAACCTGTGCCAGCCTTTCCCAGGTGTGTTTGTGTGTGTGTGCACATATATAATTCAAATCTCAAAGTGTGTGTCAGCTACTTGGGGAGAGACATGAAGCACTGCCTGGACAGAGAGGGTGCTGGAGGTTTTGGCTTGACCACTCAGCTGAGATCTCAACCCTATAGCTGTGCCAGTGAGGAATTTTATTGGGGATCTGGAGAAAGAGGAAGAAACCAGCCCCAGACTGACTGTGGTCTCAGTGTGCTCTTTAGGGAAATTGTACTTTACTGTGTGTGTACTTGTCATCCTACCATTGTGTATGTCTCTCACTGTTGCCAATGGTGAGGATTGAGGCTCAATGATTACTGGACCAGTACAGTGGTGTCACAAGAATCATCATGGACCTTATCAGCAAAGACATAGGTGACCGTCAGACTCTTGACCTGACCCATTTTGGCATTGTTAAGGGTAGATCATGCTTACTAAACCTGGTGGACTTCTTCAAGAATGTCACCAAAGCCCTCAGTTAAGGCAAAACAGTACATACAGCCTATCTTGACTTAGTCAAGGCTTTTGACACAATTCCCTACTCAGGCTTCATTGAGAATCTCACCCAGCTGGGAATTAACCCATATGTCACTTAATGGGTAGCCAACTGGCTCACCGACGGAACGCATATAGTCAAAGTTGGGGATTTTACCTCTACCAGCAGAGCAGTTACCACACAGATCTGTGCTGGGCCACCTACTGTTTGGAATATATTTCTCAGACGTCCAGGTGAAAAAAGATGGCCTGTACCTTACCAAATTTGCTGATGACTGCAAACTGGGGGCAATCATTGAGTCATTGAGTCTCCAAAGGATGTTGACATACTACAAAAAGGGCTTCCACAGACAAATGGTTGTTGCCAAAGTCATGGACTTAAACTAAACACAAAAAAATGCATTATCATCCCTTTTGGCAAAGGGGAAGTCCCTGCAAATTACAATATTAACAGTAGACCCCTTAGCTCAAACCCTGTGGTGACAGATTTGGGAACACAGTTAGATAACAACATTAACTTTGATCACTGTGTATACACAGTGGTAAGGAAGGCCTTCTATATTGCACATCTCATAAGTAAGGGCAACACATCCATACCTAAAGATGTTATAACTCCCCTGTACTCATCCCTCATCAGACAACTAATATAGGTATGTACCTCACCAGACACCTGCAGCAGCTGGAGAGACCTCAGAGGTTTCTCACCAAGAAAATTCAGGGTCTTCAGCACATGGCCTACCTGGACAGAATGAAGGCTCTGTCACTGTACTCTGTATCTTATAGGCTGCTGAGAGGCAACTTATGCCTGGCCTACAGAGCAGTCTCGGACCCTGCCTTAATGGAAATGCTGAACATCTGCAATTCAAATGGGGCAAGATTCACTCGTTCTTGGGATCTTAACCTAGCTTGCGACATTAACAGGCTATGCTGGAGAGAGTGTGATTTGTCTCACAGAGATTGCCACTCCTCTGGAACAAACTCCTAATTCATGTAAAACAGAGCTCCTCAATGACCCTACTTAAGTGTAACTTAGACAACTGGATGGGAGCCCATAAATTTATCCAAGGACTGTCAACTATATCCCTCTTGGATAAGGGCAGTCAGTGCTGATCATAGACTTGCACTGCAAATATAGACCATACAACTTGAGCAATAGGGGAACAAGAGTATAACATGGTTAGGATTATAAAGGTCCTAGGGCCAATAGCCTAGGAACCTCCTATGGACCTATTCTGGTACCAATTATTTGCTTGGGGCAACTTTCCTGCAGGATGGCTAAGGCATGGTGGGAATCAGTGACTGCTTCCAGCTTCTGCAAACTTAGTCAACCAGAGCTCTTTGATATTGACATTTATTTCAGTGAAGTAGATGCCAAACAGGAAAGGTCCCAGCACTGAACCCTGGAACACTCCTTTGGTGACTGGTCATTTTGTGGAGGTAGCTTCCCTTGTTTTGATCTTCTGCTCACTATCTGTGAGCCAGCTGTCAATTCAGCAGGTGATGTGGGGGTTTATTTCCGTTTTTTTCTATTATGCGTTAGTGGGAAATTGTGCAAAGGCGTTGGCCAGGTCTGGCTATACTGTGTATACCTCTTTATATTCATCCATTGTTTTGGTGCCCTATTCAAAAAAGTCCATCACCTTATCACACTTCACATGAAATACTGTAGATTCTTTATATTTCAAAAGTGTTGCAAATGTTAGGAAACATTTCAGAAGTTTTCTGATCCCTTAAACATCTAAGTCATGGGGAATGTTTGGCCAAATTGCAGGTCCAGATAATCAACTAACATTTCATTTGGGGTAATCTTATTCTAATAGGTAATGCCTACGCAATGAAGATCTGGCTCCTACAGTGAGCATTCACATATGCAATCAATGGAGGGTCACAAGAAACAAGCATTTATAAATGCATGCCAAGTCCCTTATAATGCCTGATTTTTTTGAATTTCAGGAAAGCCAGAATAACCTTTCAATACCCCTAATGTTGGCTTGGCTGTAAAGTCTTCAAGATACAGTTGGATGTATAGTTTAAAAGGAGAGCCTTAACTCTAGTTACTTATTCGGGACTCAAACACTATGATAGCCCCAATGTGATGGCACAGAACCTGCACACAATGTCTCCATGCAACACCTACTCACACTTGCATAGCATCTGTGGTGGTCAGTTAAATCACATCAGATACTTGAATTACAAAATCTGCCTAAATGCAGTTTCTGTAGAAGGGGCAGAGTGCAGAGCTCTATGTCAGGTCTTGTTCAAGCTACAGGGCTTCTACTCTCCCTCATTCCTTATCCATGCTTCCACCCACAGGTAGTCTCACTTAAATTACATTCTCTGGTAAAACCAGAACAGTAATCTCACTCCTTATGGTTTATTTGTTGCTGTGACATATGCATTTATGGAAAAAAAAACTTTGTATATTTTTTATCTGGCATCATTTCAAACATGAATAAAATAGAGAAATGACCAAGCATTCACTAGTTTGCTAATGTTTATTTATATATATAAATATTTTCCTTATGGGAAATACCTAGTAACTCTGGTACAGTATATATGGTATTTCCTATTTTATTATGAATTTAATCAGTTTAAGAAATTTTCACTTAAATAATTTTTTATTCTGAGCTTCACCCTGAAGAACAAACTCACTCATAACAGTAGCAGCAGCTCTTTCACTGTACTTATCAACTGAATGGATCTAACAGCTTGTCAACAAAACTTAAACACACATCACACAAGAATTATTTCCTCTGCTGGTGTAGTCAGATCAGTCCAAGATAAGATACAGAAGCTCAGAAGAATTCACCCACCAAAGTGAGCTATGTTTGTACAGCTTAAAGGCCACATAAATACTTCACCTCAGTACCTGGTGTATATAATCAAACAGCACAGTTGCAGACAGTGCTAACTGCAGTGAACCCACATATACCTACAACATTTTTTGTTAAATAACACCACATATACAGAACTGTAGAAGTAATGTTCCAGGATCCTCCATTTTGTACAAATACCATCTTGGCAAATAAGTAAGACAAAATGCTATGTCTGACAATTTTTTTTTTCTTCTAAATTGCAAACTTGAGGTTCACCACTGCTAGTGGTGATAATTACTGTAAAAACCTATAACATACCATCAGTAATAAGTAGCAACAGTAAATTCACCAGGTTAAGCAGAGAGAGAGTGCACGTCAGTTCAAGTGTTAATAACTCAGTTAATTTTTAGGTCACATATAGACCATGCTAGCTAAGGACCAAAACTTTAAGGATGACACATTTTTCATTGTAGAAATTTATAGACACATAATGTTTTCAAATAATATTTTATAGAAAATCACTGAAATAATCTCTAAAGAATTTCTTTCACCACCTGTCCTAATAGAAAATTATTTTCTAGGATTCAAAAAGATCCACAATGCATGCATAAACTGCCTAGCACAGGTAAGTCAATTTAAAGGACAGTGAGAAAATGTGATTGAGATACAATTATGGCAAAAGGAGGAAGACCTCCTTGTCAGCTCATTAGCGTATCTTTGGCGTCTATATTACAACATCGAAGCTTTAGTTAATCGTATAACTAAAGCTCAATCATGTAATATCAACAGCTAAACTTGTTGAATGGCCAATTCAACCAAGGGAAACACTTCCTTTGGCCGAATCAAAAAAAAAACCCTTTACATTCAAAATCAAGTAGGGAGGCTTCGCCCACCACCCCCCCTACATAAATATACCAACTCCAAGATCGCTCCAAATTGGAGAAAAGGGCATACTCCACAGAATGGCAAAGGGAAGTGTTTCCCTAGGTTAAATCGGCCGTTCGACAATTTACGGTTTCGATATTACAAGTTCAAGCTTTACTTATTTGATTAAGTAAAGCTTTAATCTTGTAATATAGAACCTATCTTTGAACCTTTAAATCATACTTTTTAACACTAGCACTATCAGACATATTGACTGTAGTGGCTCCCTTGGCCCCCCGTGCATCCCGTTGGCAAGGGCGCCCTGTTCCACACATTTAAACACACACACACACACACACACACACACACACACACACACACACACACACACACACACACACACACACACACACACACATTCATGCAGCTTCATTCATGCTCCTACAGACCCAAAGGCACACCTTTACACTTCCACATACCCACATAAATACTCCCATCCTCACATCTTTGCTTTTGACTGTTAACTTCTTCCTCCAGCTGTGGAAATGTATATAGTCAAGTGATTCACTACATTGTGTAGTAGTGCAACTAAGGAGCAGCTGGAGCTACAAAGGAAGAGCACAGTTAGCATGAGCCATTCTCCCAATTGTTCTATTAGCATGTCGCTCTCCAGCAGAATAACCCTCCATGTTGAGGCTCTCACTAGCTGAAATCATCAGCAATAGGGCAGACTGTGATTAGAAAAACTCACCATGAATAAGAAAATGATCATGATAAGACTTAAACTTGCAGTAAGCCTTTTTGATTCTCAGGGATTGATTTATTGGATGTAAAAGTATTTGAGTTTGCACTCACAAAAAAAAAAAAAAAAACTTTCATATGATGACATTCAGTTTTATTCTAGAATCTGTTTTTTTTATGAAATATTTTCTAAAATTTGACAGCTAAACCTATTTGCATAATGTTTAATACAAATAGTATCTAACAAGCTGTATAATTGGGTCTATATTATGTTGTCGAAAGACGTGTTCAGTGAACATGTCTTCATCGACACATAAACATCAAACCCAGTAATTGCCAAACGGCCACATCAGCAATTATTTTTTCCCAGGGAAAGAAAAGGCTTGGCCATCAAAGGGGATTTGCCCTTTTCCCCACTGTAGTGTGAACTTGGAAGTTGGTATATTTAGTTAGGGGTGGTGAAGGGGGATGAACACATCTTTCTACAACATAGACCGGTATAATTTATAGGTCAAACGTCACTGAGAGTTTTTTCGTTTTGTTATAATTTCAACTGATTTCATGGTTTTAAAAACTTAGTTCTGAATATTTATGTAACTATCGAAATATAGCATAGTTATATTAATGTAATTATGGAAATATAGCATATTCTAATGATGAAAAAAAAATATCCACTGTAGTGCAGTTTGCAGGGACACTGAGACTCTATTTTTCTATCATCCACTGTGACATTTCATAAGATTATCCCGAAGAATGCATCTTGGTTATTTATGAAAACATAAAAAAATGTAAACTTGTGCTTAACTAACAACAAAGGTTAAAATCTCTAACAAGCAATGATTAACATTTCTACTGCTGTACATACTAGATAAATATTTTTAGTGCTGCTTTTTTTCCACTCCCAAAAATCTTCTAGTGACGTCTGTCAGTAACTAATTTGTTGAGTTAAAGAAGACATCTGTAAGCAATGACAGAATACCATAAGAATCTCAAGCTGTGATGCAGCACAAAAGATGACATCAGATGTTAATATGCAGAACATTTGCTTGATCTGTGGAGCATACATAAAATAATTCCAATAACAAAACTAGAAGGCATCACAAAAGTGAAAATGTAAAGGCCTATAACCATCCTGTTTCAAGCAGTTGAGGGTTTGGCAAATGTAGTTCATCAATAAAATTCTCATCACTTTGTTGAGCATCATGTTCTTTCATGAAGATGCCATGGTTACATAGCAGCACAAAGCCACAACATTACATATGCTAAACTTAATGGTCATATGCTGTCCAACCTGGATAATGTTCAACACATGAAAGTTCTTCGTTTGGATATCTGGAAGGCAATGACTGTGGTTGCTTATACTCTTACTTAACAATCTGTCTGAAACGGATCTATATAAGGTACCTGGAGTTCAGAAATAATCTGATACATAGAATAGAAGAAATTATAGGCAGAGTAGCTCTTCCTCACCTTATGCTGTAAGAACCGATTGTAGTTTAGGCCTCAGTACTGGTACCCCAAATGTTTTCATTATAATTACTGGGGCACACAGGCAAACCATAGTCCATACAATCTGTTTATGACTCTTCTGGACTATGCAGAATGAAGAGCATGAAGGTACTAACTCAAACGTTTATAATGAGGCTACATTTCTCATGTAAACCAGCTAAATGAAAGCAGATAATTCCTATCTGAGAAAAACAAAAACAGTCATGCATTGTGTAAGCCAAAGTATGATGATACAATAGAATATTAATTCATTCTATGCCAGATCAAGTGCTGCTCAAGTGCAAATACCTGGGAATATTCGTAGATCATAAATGCACATTGTTAGATTGCAATAACATACACTTCAAACAGATACTTCAAACAGTTGGAGGCCACCAATTAAAACAACAACTGACTCAAAAAGCTCAACTGATTGGACTTTAACAATTCCAAAAATGTTACATGGGCAATCTTTCACTGAATATGCATGTCATAAGCATACCTCTCAACTGTACAGATTTTCACTGGTCTGTTAGTCATAAAATTGTAGTTTTATGGGAAATAATTTCCAAATAATTGAGGACTGAATTCAGAAAATAATGACAGACATTTTAAATTCAGACTTCATGCTCTTCAGAAAATTCATGCTAATGCAAATCTTCATATTCTATCAACTTTCTAAGTTTGTAAGAGCAATATTTAAAAACTGTCCTTATTTTGGGCCTTTGTTCCCCCCTGCCTCCCCCCCTTATTTATGGCTTTGTCCACATTCTTGCTCTAAGAGTTTGAGAGCTATGGGCATAAAACTTATATAGGATTGAAGATTTCTACTAAGTCATTTGTATGTCAACTATTGTATTGCTTAACCTAGAATGCCATATAGCAAGAGTCCTGAAGGTGGGCTAATAGATCAGAAAATTATAGTAAGAGGCAGAGATAATCTGGGAGATACAAACAAAAAATTCTCTGCCTGGATTATGTTAGAGGGAAAGGAAATAGGCAGAAGATGACACAAGTGGGAATGTGGGAGGCTGAAATTTGGTAATGTTTGTTTAGCACAAATGAAAAAGTTCAGCATGAGGTGAATTTAGTAGATCATGTCCATTGCTCTGATTGGAGTTTGGATGTTGCTAGGGTTTCACACTGTTTAATATGCATGGAAAACTTTTTTTCAGAGGAAAGGGAGTTACTACATTATTCATGTATATCTGAAATAGGGTATGTTAATACTTTTCATAGCACTGTGTTTTGATGAACTTTCAGAATGTCTTGCAGAGGCCAAATCCAGGAAAGAGAGTGTGAATTTTTGGTAAATATGGGCATAGATATATTGAAACAAAATCAAGTGAAAAGTAATATTGTCAGAAAGTATGCAATGGCAGGTAATACAGCAGTATTATGGATCTATATCAGAAGAACGAAGGTTCACAAGAAGGAATGTTCAAACATCGAAAAAGCACAAACATCAAACCTGATATTGTGGGGGGCTGCACCCCCCACACCCCCCACTAAATATATATTCCAACTCTGAGGTCGCACTACAGTGAGGAAAGGGCAAATATTCCTGTCCTCACTGTACTGCGACCCCCAGAAATAACGTTTCGATGTCCAGCATTTTCGATCGGAAGAGCGTCCGTTCTTCTGAACTTTTGCTCTTCTGATATAGACCCATATTATGCTGTATGCAACTATTGTGGAAGAATGATACATTATTCATATTTAAAATAAAAAAAGCAGCCAGCATACAAAGATGTGAAATCAAGTCAATAATTCCAACACTAAAACTGAAAAGGCATGCACTTGAAAGGTAATCTAAAATGTACATCGCTGAGTTATTAAGTAATTTCTTATGTCTATATATATTTAAATGTTTGCGTGTGCGAGCGTGTGTGTGTTTGCATACATGTTATAATGATAAATCAGATTTATAAACAATTAATTCAAAGTATAAACTGCTACTGTGAGTGTATGGACATGTACAGATAGGGTTATTATTCAATAAAGCCCTGTGCACAGCCTGGACCAAGAGGAAATACTGCATGCAGGTTACAAAGGATGGCAAGCATATGTGGCATCAAATGCCTTATATGAGTTAAAAATATCTTACCCAGGCCATTACACTGATATAAGGTGGAAATAAGTCTGGTGAAGCATATCAGAAAATGATTTCATAACTCAAATAGGACGGTGGCATGATTAAACAAAACACTCACTGTGTCCTTGTTGTTCTTTGTACTTGGATAAAAATATTAAAAGGAGGAGAAATGTTAAGAAGTACATATACATATTTCACAATTCCTGCTTTTACAAAGGAATGTGTATAGACTGGTTCATGCCAGTATTCAAGGAGTAGAAGTCTATGAGTAAGCCAGCACTCTGCAGAAGCCCTGTCTTTGCATATTTTAAGATTTTACTGTTATTATATGTTCATTGCAAATATAATGACACTCCTAAAGCAGCGATTAAGCAAAATAAACAAGACTTCGCAAAGAAGAAAAAAACACTTACATGCTTATTGCAAGATAAGTGTAGTAGTTGTACTGTTTGCAGGCAGACCTTACAGTTTCATTTTTGTCCACACTGCTGTACACCATAGTAAGCTGATCTGACAAAATGGCTAGCTATAGAAAAATAATGCATATGAGGTACCATGATTTCTTATAATACCTCTGTTTCACATAACATTCAAGTGGTTGATCTAAGCAGATTCAGTATTTCTGTTGCAGAACTTGCACCTGGGCATCTGTTTACCATTACAGAAAATCATTATTATTATTACAGGACTGGCTAGTAAGTAGATAAAAGTAAAATAGATTATTTGCTAGCAAACATTTTCAGTTTGATTTAAGACCCATTTCATTTAGCATATTAATGTTCAGAAAAGGCAGCACTTTAAACAAACATTTTTTTCTTTCCTCAGAAGGTATTCAGTATATTGTCTGATTAAGTATAAGCCAGTATAGTGATTACCTGCTGTGATGTTGTAATGTAAGATATATGGCAGATTTGAAATTGCAATTTAAATGGGGTTTATTATATGCAGATTGGAAACAGATGGATTTGCTGGTTAAGTCAGCAATCAGTGTTTCTATTTACCAATGTGATCTAATCTCAGTGTTACCTGTATCCCTGTGTAATTACTACTAGTAATCTGTGTAATGTGCGGCAAAGCAATATTTGTACAAAACACTTTTGACATATCTTGGCTTCATTTGAGCTGTCTTCTTCTGAATACACATAAGATTTCTATGGAACTGGCATATAGATGACTGGGCAGGAAAATTGTCCCACCCGCTTTGACACTTTCTTTAAAAAGAATAAAATAATGCATTTTACATCTCTGGAAATTAAAGTAACAGCAGTACTAAATATTTAGGTTTAAAACAATTTCTTTCCTATAACAAGCAATGTCAAACAAGAAATAAAAACTCCTGTCTTTCATTTATAGCATTTACTTTCACAGCTGTTGCTCAAATTTCAAAAAAAGTACTTTGCAGACGTGTATCTGCCCCATTATGACATGTATGAATTTCATTAATGGACATATTTATATCATGATGAAATGCACACAATCATAGTCATACACTCAAAGGAAAACAAATATATAAATTGTCGGAAAATAATATGTAAGAAGCAGGTTCATACAGCTTTTTACATAGGTCAAGCAGGGGGTGTATTGCTTTTGTTTCATTTGACTCAGGCCAGAGATACAGTTAGTAATACTGTGTTAATCAGTGATTAGACTTCTGAACTTGGGCACTAGTCCCAGGGGTGTGGACACATAATAAGGCAATTTTTATTTATTTGTGCACTATATATACTTACATATATTCCAACTAAGTGCAATATGTATTTATTATATCCATAGTCAGCATTATTTAACCCACACAAGTGCCATATTAGACAAATAACTTGGGCATTGCTCAATCTGTAGTGTGTTTTGCATTACTTTAAATAGGGTAGTTAATTTAACTCAGGGAAGGGTATTCTTTTCATATATGAGTGTCGGTAAATGTCTCTGCTCTTTCTTGTGCGCATTGGGAGTAGTATTGTATTTGTTAGTTATGTTTATTCCTCTACTTGTATGTGTTGTTTCACTTTCCTTTGAAATTTCAAGAATCGAGCTGATGCACGACATTTCTTTTAGGCTACACGTGTGTAGTTCTACAGGACAATAAAGTTTACTTTGACTTTGACATAGAGATAATATGTTACTGCATCAGGGAGAAAGACACAGGAAAGATAACTTTATGCCTGAGGAGAACCTTATCCTCGTGGGTACCTGCATGACATACGTAAAATGCCTGTTTGGAAACAAGGGTGTTAGACAGGCAGAGCAGGCTAAGGTGTAAACCAAGTACTGGCAGAAGTAAATGCCATGTAGGAAAGAAATCATATGTTGGTACATTTCTGTACATATATACAGTATATCTTTCTGTAAGTATACATATGGGTGAACTCACTTTAGTTTTAGTAGTCCATACAGCAACTTCCAACATGTCAACTTGAAAAGGTCGACAAACAGAAGATCAACACTTTACCATGCATACATCAAGAAAAAAACCTTGGAGTATGCAATTTGGCAAGCTCCCATGCACCCCACACCCCTAATTATATACACCTGACTGCAGCAACCTTACTGAGCACATACAATGCATAAAGCTCTAGAGCAATTATGTTATGACACCACAATTCTGCTGAACACCTTTTTGCTTACTGTTATTGGTATTATTTAGTGTTTATTTCAATACAGTTATTATCATTCAGTTATTGCACTACACTTCTAATTGCCCATTTATTGCAATACAGTTATTATTTTTTATTCTTTATTGCAGTACATTTTTTTTCTTTATTGTTTATTGCACTACAGTTAGCATAATATTACCATACTTACCACACTCATGACACAACCTTGCCAGGGCCCAACATGGGACTGGACATTGTAAGTCCTCTCAGCTGCAGCTGTTGGGAGAGAAGCACATCATTATGCATACCAATTTTGCACATATTCAGCTTGCATTTTAGTAAAATACTGGAGGAAATACGTACATATGTCTGGGGCATGCCCAGTCATCACCTCTTGGACCCAGATGTCCAAAGTTCCCCTTTCTATGCTCCAGGTCATAATAGGGGTGACAACACTGCTCACCAGTGCAAGGGATACCAGTAGCACTGTTAAGGTCCCAGGCCAACTGATCCCAGGCCTCAGCCTTACACTCTGAGCCCTGGTAACCACCCTGCAGCAGCCTAAGTTCATAACTGCATATCAGGAGCCCAACAAATACCCTGGACTCCTGCATACCCCATTTCTGTGCCAGAAAGCACACACCCTCTCCAGCACCTCCTCACATATTGTCAGGTAGATGAATTCCAATGAATTTTGCAGTATTCCCGCCTATTGTCCTTAATATAGGCTGTTTCCTGCCCTTACATGTCATTAAACAAAATTCAAAAAAGTGCCGTGGTGCTTAGCATTATGCAAACCATCTAGCAGAGCTGAGCATTGCGAAAACTCACCCAATCAAGGTTTTCATGAAGCTTAGCAATGTGCATACAAAAGTGGCTGTTAATCATGTTTAAGATGTAATTAGCAATGCACAGCTCTTCCAAAAGTAAAAGTTATGTTTTTAAATTAAACAAATGGTATGTTTGCTAGGGACTCAAGTCTAGGACTTACAAAGCTTTAGGCCATCACTCTACCCATTTAGCTACTTCAATAGTATACACACTAGTATACAAACTTCACATGTCCTACTAAGCTACAGCAGCACACCTCACAAATGGGTTTAAACAAAGCAGAAATAAATAATTAATTGCATCCAGTTTCTATTTATAGATGCCTGGCAGGTGTCTGCTGTCTATGTGCAAACAGATTTGCACAGCTACGGTCTGCACCGATCAAACAGACATTAAAAATATAAAATAAATAAATAAATAAATAAAAAAGCATAAAAACAACAGACATCATAATTAATTGCATCTGGTTTCTATTTTTAGTTGTCTGGCTGGTGTCAGCTGTCTATGTGTAAGCACCGCTTGACATTGCTGCATTCCGTGCCATGTCGTGCAAACTGACATTGACTAGAAAAAAATAATACAACAAAAACCTGACCACAGTTTTCATGAAGCTTAGCAATGTGCAAACAAAAGTGGACATTTAAAAACAAACTATTTCTTCACAGAATATTTCAACAGCAGCAGGAAACATTACAGGGAGCTTCACCATGTACATAACATCTGAACAGCCTGAACATTTCTGCTTACACAGATTCAATATAGCTGTTAATATGCACTTCACCTGCAGAGCACCATGATTAATATGCATGGCATGCTACAGAGGGGGAACCGAGGCCGTGTACACAGGTACAGTCTATGTAGGCTATACACGGAGCCTATGCAGATTTTATTGAATCCTGGTGTTTATTTCTTTAAAACGAGTACAACATGCCATGGTAAGTTATGATACAATGCAAATTATAATACAATCATCTGTTAAGTAATATTTTTGAATATATAAACTACAACTATTCAGGATGAAACATATCTTTATTCTGAAACAATACTTGATGTGACAGCTGCGATACTGTTGCAGATGAGCTTAGTTGACAATGACACATAAATTATACATGATCTTAAGGCAAACATTCTAATAGAGATAATAAGAAATTACATTGGAAGTGGATTAGGGCAAACATCATGAAACATATATAGAAAATTACTTTGAAAATCAGTCTGATATGTGGGCAACAGACCAGCATGTTCCTTTACTAATACAAGTGTTTCAACTTAAGCATGACAGATGCAAAACTATGGCATAGGTTCTGAATAGTCAATGGATGAAGGAACATAAAACCATGCTGTAGAGTATTGATTATTTGTAATCCTGCATACATGAAGTAGCACTGGAAAGTTTTACTATTTATAAGCTTTTGAGTGATTAAAATATACAAGTTGCTGTTTTATTGGAATGACACTAGAGAACTGCATAGCTGTGCAGACCGTGATATGAGAATAGAACGGTGAGAGATTGTTTTTCTTTCTGAGGACATTTTATGGAGTGAGAGAAACTATTTTATACCATATATACTATACTATACCTTTCACACTTAAGTTTGTTCCTACCTCTGCTATCGAAAAACTCCTAGCCAAACTCAAACCAACCACCCTTGCAGCTGATAACCTTCCTGATGAATACCTCCAAATTGCATCCACAGCTATAGCCTATCCCATTTCATTTCTAATAAATAGATCCATCACCGACCACACCATTCCATCCTTGTGTAAAACCTCATATATCATACCACTCCACAAAGGTGGACCCTCCCTAGACCTTTCCAACTCTTGACCAATTGCAATTCTCTCTTCCCTCTCTAAGATCCTAGAAAGATATATTCATCACCAGTTCTTCTCCTATCTCTTCACCAATAACCTTTTCTCCTCAACCCAACATGGATGTCACCCAATCCACAGCACCACTACTGCCCTACTCAAATTCACCAGTACTATAAACTCCCACAGGAATCTAGGTAAATTTGTCAAAGCTACCTTCCTAGATTTATCCGAGGCATTTGAAACAGTCTCACATAATAAACTACTGTCTTGTCTCTCTGACCTCAGTCTTAACAACCTCACCCTCTTCTGGTTTAAAAGCTATTTAGATAACTGTCAACAATCTGTGAAATGGCATAACTCTCTATCTCTCCTACTCCCAACTTGCTTAGGCATGCCACAAGGATCAGTCCTAGGACCCCTTCTTTTTAATATCTGCACACACTAACTCCACTCGGCTACCTCTAAAGCCGACATAGTTCAGTATGCTGATGACACAACTCTCATATGCTCTGCATCCAACATCCAACTTCTCCAACAAAAAGCCCAAGAAGTCTTCTCTGAAATAGAGAACTGGATTAACAACTCACAACTCATACTAAATTCCAAGAAAACACAACTAATGCTATTCTGCTCTGCTAAAACAAGCAAACTTACCTTCGCTATACTCTCTGCCAGCAAAACTCAAATCACCCCACTCACTGAGGCTAATCAACTAGGAGTTACCATTGACCAGTAACACAAATTCACAAAGCACATATCAACAACCATCACTAGTTGTTGTTTGTCTTTCGGCTTTTCCCGGTTAGGGGTTGCCACAGCGGAACTTCGGTCCACTAATGATTGGCAGTAGATTTTTATGGTGCCGAGTTGTCAGCTCGACACCCAACCTTCAATGAAGGCACGCCCATTCACGCATGTCTTTTGGAATGCCACTCAACCATGGGGAGGACATGCAGACTCCACACAGAAGGCACTCCCCGCACTCCAGCCGAGAATCGAACGGGAGAACCTCTTGCTGTGAGGCAACAACGCTACTGCTGCACTACCTCTAAAGACCACAAAAAGCTAAGTTCCCTCTATCGCTGTAAATGTTATCTAACTACTGAATCTCGAATTGCAATAGCCAGGACTCACCTCCTATCTAGGTTATAACAAAAGCTTAGTAGGAACCTAGACTAAGTCCAAACGCAATAATATTCCAAAAATGGGCATCCAAAAGGCTGAAGTTAAGTAAAAATAGTTTTAATAACAGTAATAAATGTACACAAAACATACTGGCGAGCGCTTTTGCGGCTTCTTCACACCATAAAAAATAATGAAACACTTAAAACTGTATATACAGATAACCAGACATACAATTAAGAGATGTCAAGTCACATGGTGCAATTAATGATGTAATCCTCCCTTCTTCAGAGCAGGCTTTTAAGACAGAGCATTATTCAGACCTAGGTATACAGTAGCCCTCAGGTCAAGAATCCATCTTAACTCAGTATATTCTGTTTCATTAGCTATATCTCTTATATTAGTACCAACTTTATGCCGAACCAAAAATTTAAATTGATGGGTGTCATCAGTTTCCATCACGTTTGACTAATGCATTACTTTCTTTCCCATTGCATATATCATTATTATGCTCAAGCACTCTTTCTTTCAATGTTCGATTGGTTTTCCCAGTATAGAACCCTTCACATACAATGCACTGTGCCCAGTCAACTATGTTCTTATCTGTGCAGTCAGCATAAAAACTAAACTCAATCTTTCTCATAGTTCTAGGATGTGTAATAGAAGTAACCATCCACATATGCCTACAGGCACTACATGATCTACAGGGATACATACCTCTCCTTTCAGAATGTACGCTGTCTATATAGTTCTGTCTATAACAGAGACATTGCTTAAGGGTTTTATTGTTTTTAAAAGAGAATCATGGATGTGGTCCAACCACATTACCTACACTTGTGTCCATCATAAGTATTGGCCAGTTCTTTTTCACCACATCACAAATGATTTTAATGTTACTTGAGTACGTTAAAGTTACTGTACTTGCATTGCCTTCAGGTAAACATTTCTTCTTAGCTCGTTGGTCCAGGGGGTCAGAGAAATAGGGTCTAATCTCATTCCCAGTGGCAGATCTAACCTCATTAATAGCCCTTTCAATGACCCCTATTTTGTAACCATGCTCTAACAATTCTATACATAAAGTATCCAGAGCTTCTTCTAGCTTAGTTTCAATTTGTGTGCAGTCTCATTACTCTGAGCACTTGGTTTTTAACCACATTCCTTGTAGTGTGCCTAGGGTGCATGCTAGTGTTGTGTAGGATGTTGTTCTTCCTACAGGGTTTCCTATGCATACTGGTGAAAATGCTGCCTAGTTCATCCTTCTTAACTACAGTGTCAAGAAAATCTATATCCTCAGCAGAGTAATGCATAGTAAATGAAAAAAAGGTAGTTGTATTTTGTAGATAATCTACAAATTCCAATAGTAGATTGGTTGGTCCTTGCCAAACAAAAAATACATCATCCACAAATTGTTTATAAAATTTCACATGAACTAAACCTAACATCTATAAAAACTGACTGCTTTTCCCAATATGTCAGGACAATATTGGCATAAGAGTTGGCACATGCCGTGCCCATTGCAACCCCCAGTTTTTTTCAGAATATATTCCAATTCAAAGATGAAAACATTATTCTCTAGTATTAGATCCAGTAGTGCACACAACAGCATTACCATAGAGTTAGAAAAAACCCTGTCAGATGTCAAAAAAAGCCTTACACTATCTATTCCTACATCATTTGGAATGACCGTAAAAAGTGAATTAACATCTAATGTTACAAATAAAATGTCATTCAAATCATCCAAATTTACTGACAATTGATATAGGTCTTGTAGGAATTGCTTGGTATCCTTCAACACAGTTGTAATAGTGTCAAGAACTAATCTAAGTTGCTTTTTGACATATATAGAGATGTGCTCAGTCACCCACCCTCTCCCCGAAACTATAGGTCAGAGAGGGGGTTGACAGCATCTTAATGCATTTTCAGTAATCCATAAGTAATGGGTATTCTGGGAAGGTCAACTGTGAAGTAGGTATATAAACCATAATTAACCTGATTTGTCATCAGCAAATCATATAAATAAAAGTTAACTCTGTTAATGATTACAATAACTTGGAATCTTTGCAACTTCATATAAATCTCTTCATCATTTAACATACTAGACATCTTTTCAATGTAACTACTTTTGTCTAGATCCACTATCCTTCCACCCTTGTCAGCTGGTCTAATCATTAAATGCTGTGCCTTACTTAAATCATGCAAAGCTTCCATTTCTTTAGAGGTCAAATTATAAAAAGTCACACCATTACACTTATTTGTTAAACAGTTCCTTAGGTCATTCTCACATACATTCAAAAAAGCCTCTAAGGCTGGTTTAAATTCAGGAGTAAAAACACTTGGTTTCTTAAAAACGTTATGCGACTGAACTTTGTCTGGAAATATCACATTTAACATTACATTTCTAGCAAACAGCTTCAAGTCCAAAAAGACATCCGTTATGTCTGTTTTAACTGCTGAAATAAAGAAAAGTCCTTTATTCAGTACAGCAACATGTTCTTTAGTAAGTTTGAATGATGATAAATTAAAAACTAGATTACCTGCTGCCATCCTCTTCTGTCTGATTTCCTCCATTTCAATGAACTGTTCGACCCTGTCCTGGGCCAGCGTTGCCAGCTCTGGGAATGCCCCTTCCATTTCTCCTGCTGTATAGGCAAAGCTTTCTCTGAAAAAACAGAGTTCAGCGGCTGAGATTTGGTAAGGGCAGAAGCACTGTTGAGAGCTTCATTAGATTTAACCACAGGTTGAGTTTTTGGTTTAATGACCAGAGCCTGTTGATTCCCTGGAATAAAACTACTCTACATACTTGTTGAAGGTAATACAATACCTTTTCCAGTACTCAACTGACTTATTACATGTTGCTCAGGGAGACTACCATCAGAAACAAGCTCCATGCTGCTAGAGGACTCCCTGAGGCTGATACATCCACATTTCCACTTCCTGGGGTCAGAGTATATTTCCTGTGATGTTCTTCCTTCTGGCAACTCCCTCCCTGACTAGCCATTGTTGCTGTGGGTTGGTTTAGGCTGTAGGATCCACCCACATGTATGCTCTCTCTGGGCCACGAAAAAACATTTACTTTATATATTTTATTTTACATTTGTTGCCTGGGATAGTCCGACTCGATACTTGTCCATTTTCAGAGGAGGCCTGGAGAGAAAAGCTCCGTACATACATACAGACCAACTGTTGCATTAATCAAGTAAAAACACTGTTACAGATACAATACATAGGATAAAAGTAATTAATTCTGTCATATATAAATCTGATTTGTTATAAAGTAACAATTAGGAAGCAATGAAGGGGTGGCCAAAAGACCTTTTTAACATATGTTTATATTGCCAGAGTTAGTCAGGATTAGAGCAAGGACATAGCCATTACCTTTTAATGTGCTGTTTTAGATTTGTTTTGAATTGGGTTAGAACGGGTTCTGAAGCAAGCTCAGCAGGAAGTGAGTTCCATATTTTATCAACTGAGTTGGCATATAGAGAGTCTCCAGATGAGTTGTTGCTTTTGAGGTTTGAATTAGTTATTTGCTGGATGAGCGATGAAGTGTCTTGAGTATGCTGTAAGGGGTAATCATTTTTGTAAGTATGGGTGTGTTTTCAGGTTAGTAGACAATTTTATGTGCTACTATTAGCTCATTGTACTGAAGTTGGATAGGCAATTCTAGCCACCCTAGAACCTTTAGGTTCAGATAGTGGTGTGTTCTGTATGCTGCTCCAATGACAAATCTAGCAATATGATTAAAGCAGCTAGAGAGTTTATTAAGGTCAGACTTACTCAAGTTCGTGAAGAGAGGGGATGCATAAATGAGGATGGAAAGTGGATGCGTACAGACAATTACCATCCTAGCAAGTGGAGTGAGGAAAGGTTTGATCTTGTATAGTGAGCCAAGTTTTTTATTAACTTTTTTAATAGTTTGATTAATATGCATATCAAACTTGAGGTTATTATCAGCTGTTACACCTAAGAGTTTGGTACAGGGATCTGGGACAATGACATTGCCATTGTTAGATTTTATAGTAAAGGTTGGAGCAGATACTTTATAAGTGGGGGAGAAAAACATTTGCTTTGTTTTGTTAGGATTTAATAGGAGACGATTACAGAGCCAATTTTTGACAGTATTAAAAACATTTTGGGATTGGGTCTGCAGACTTAAAGGGAAGGTGGCAGAGCAAATCAAAGTAGAGTCATCTGCATATTGAATGCAGTTGGCTGTTGGGATGACTGTGTACAGGTCATTAATAAAGATAGAAAATAATAGGGGTCCTGATATAGAACCCTGTGGGACCCCAAGGGTGAGAGATAGAAGGGAAGATAGTTTGTTCCACCATAGTACAGCCTGTTGTCTACCACTCAGATAAGATTTGAACCATTGGATAGCCTGGACATCTAGGGGAATAGTTTTAAGTGTGTGTATGAGTAGTTGGTGGTTGACCATGTCGAAGGCTTTGGAGAGATCAGAAAAGAGGGCAGAAGAAAGCTTATTGTTGTTTCAGTTTTGATTAATAACATTGGAGAAGGAGAGGAGAGCTGTGGTTGTACTGTGGAACAGTCTAAAACCATGCTGCGAGTTAGCCAGGAGATTGTGCTGAATGAGATGGCTCAGGAGTTATTTATGGATGCACTTCTCCATAATTTCACCCAGGGGTGACAAAATAGCTATAGGTCTGTAATTTGAAAGTTTAGTGGAACTGCCCCCTTTGTGGAGTAGAATAACATGGATGTCTTCCAGATGGAAGGGATAGTGGCTTCTGATATAGTTCTATTGATCAGGATAGAGATCGGGTATGCTGTGGCATCCACAGCTATTTGTAGATAGTCAGCTGGGAGGAGATCTTCTGCAAGGGTGGTAGGTTTTAGTTTCTTGATTAGGGCACAGATAAGTGATGTGGAAACTGGTTGAAAGTTAAAGGGGAGTTGAGAACTAGGTGCGGCAGCGTTAGGACTTGGGCAACTGGGAGACAGTTGGTTAGCTAGTGACTGGATAGTTTCTGTGAAGAAACTATTAAAGGAAATGGCAACATCTTCCAAAGGTTTTTGGATGGTAGCCAAAGGGGTAGGAGTTGTGCATTGCCCTGGGTGAATAGGTTTATTTATGCCTGCCCAAAACTTTTGCGGATTGTTTTGATGCTTCTGTTGCAAATGGCAGTAAAAAAAATTTTTATCTAGGGTGGTAGTTTTTTTAGTATTGTTCCATAGTTGCCTAAATCTATGTCGATCTAAGGGGGATTTTGTGGTACGCTAAGTGGTCCAAGCTTTGTTTCTAAGTAAAATCATTTGTCTGGTTTCTTTTGAAAGCCATGGAGTAACTTTTGCTTTAGTTCTTATAGAACTTGCAGCTGCATGGGTATCAAGGATGGCCAGGAATTTGGTGTTGAAATATAATACAGCGTCTTCAAGTGGTAGATGTTTTAGGACTGCCCAATTACATGCTTTGAGGTCATTTTGGAAGTTAGTGGGGTTAAAGTTTTTGTTGTTTCTAATTGTTTTCTAAATAGGTTGGTGGCGGATGTCAGTCTTATGCCTTATTATATAGGTAAGAGAATGATCACTTATGTCCTCAGATCGGGTACTGGCCCTATACATGTGGGGATGGCTGGGTACCGGCCCTATACATGTGATGACGGCTGGGTACCGGCCCTATACATGTGAGGATGGCTGGGTACTGACCCTATACATGTGGGGATGGCTGGGTACTGACCCTATACATGTGGGGATGGCTATTAATGAGTATCCATTCTAGGATACTATATTTGTTGTTAGGTTTACTGATCCTAGTAGGGGAGGATATGATCTGAGTAAATCCGTATAGATTTACATGGATGGTCAGAGATTCTGAGGAACAAATATTCCAGTTGATGTTGAAGTCTCCTAGAACAATCATTTCTTGAGAGTAGTTACTAGACAGCCAAGACAGGATATCTTCTAGGGTGTTTGTGTTATTAACTGTGGGAATGTAGACACAGGCTATGGTAATACTTTTGTTTTTATTAATTTGAAGCTTGGTAATGAGAATTTCAGCATTATCAACACGGGGTGATTGTGTGGAACCAGAGGTCACATCCAGAGTAGTTTTGTATAGTATAGTTACCCCTCTCCCTTCTTAGTGGTACGGTCTAACCTTAGTATGTTATAACATGGGGGTAAAACCTCATTATCTGCCATTGATGGTTTTAGCCAGGTTTCAGTAAGACAAAGTATATCCAGGGAATGTATATCTAAGAGTGCACACAGATGGTGGACCTTATTGTTTAAACTTCTAATATTTAGGTGGCTAACCAGGAGTGAGTTTGAGGGTCTATTTAAAGTTTGTAAGTTAGTGGGAATAGTAGAATTGGGGCTAGGATTGACAGTGAAGTTGGGCCAGGGTTTGGATGCATGTCCCCCATCCCTTGTAAGGTTACCATGTAGTCTAATTGTGAGCTTCAAGAATTTAAGTATTAGTCTTAGGTAATTCTTGGTTTTGGGATTGATATATCTGGATCTAATGGGTTGGTGGTATTTTGTATCCAAGGAGTTAGTCGTAAGGGGGATTATTAAGTGGTCTAATTTAATTTTTATTATTGGAGTGATGGTTTGGCTTTTTGGGTAGTGGTAGCCTAGGTAGGGCAGATTTTCGTAGGTGGTGAGAAGATATGGAATTATCATCAAGGGTAGTAGGCAGTATAATAGCATTAATTTGAAAGGTTTCATGGCCAATAACATAGGCATTGTCTAGATATTAGCTTTGATTTTGTCCCAACTTGAGTAGAGGGATAATTAGGATAAGTAGGGAGGGAGGGTCCTGATAATAAGTAAAAGCTAAAGCAGCTCCAGGAAAACAGAGCAATTTGCAGAGAAAATGAAGTCAAATAGAATAAAAACTGCACCAAAAGCTCACACACCAAAGATTTTATTTAAGTAAAAAAGTAAGCGCTTTCACAACTAACCAAGTCGCTTCATCAGACAGCTAGTAAAATACTATAAAACATTTAAATAAATAAAAGACATGTCAGGTCATCAGCACTGCTAAGGTCATTGGTTATAGTTAATTAAAAAATTGTCATGATTAGTTAAATTAAAAACACGAGTGTTGTGCATTGTATAGCCTTACTAAGCTCTTATAAAAGTAGAGAAAGCATTTCATATAACAATAACACTGCAAATAACAACAAGCTAACCATTTCTGTATATATCATACTAAAAATTAAAGCTTCCAAGGACAGGTTACTGGAATTTATGTGGCAATAAACGTGCTTTGAGAAAAGGTTTAAGGGAAGCAATGCCATTCAAACCTGGGGTGTTTTCAGCATTAAGCTTCAGTATCCATTCTTGCTCAATGCTTTCCTGTGTGATTCTCAATGTCACCCCTCTGATGTCAGGATGTATTACTTGTATCACAAAAAAAATTAAAATATGTGTAGGATCTTCACAGCTTACATGGTTAGCTAATTCACTGCTGTCTTTCTTATTTTTGATGTCCCTAATATGTTCAAGCACTCTGTCTTTGAACATTCTATTTGTTTTTCCTGCATAAAATGAATGGCAGGACACACAGAAAGAGAAGTATACTACATTAGAAGTTCTGCAGTTGGCAAAGCATTTGTTCTTAATGTTAAAACCTAAAGATGGATGGGTATAACTGGTGCTAACATGAATGTGTTGGCAAGGCTATGCAATGCTTGCAAGAAAATGTGCCAAAGCGATCATTTTTACCAGTATGCTGTGATCTCTTTTTATTGCACAGATGCTGTTTCAGTGAGATGTTATTCCTAAACGTAAAAGAGGGGGATTTTCCAATTTTGTCTGTCAACCCAGGTGTTTCTTTTAAAATACTCCAATGTTTTTTAATGATGTTAGTATATTCATTAATATCACTGGAATATTGCATAATAACCGTAAAATCATTGGTGTTGCACTCCAGTCTGCCCTGGATCCAAAGATTGACCTTCACTGAGATATGGTTTGCATCTGCCACTGCATTGCCTCCAGGCTTCAGTAATAGCACTATCAATGTCTTGTGCACTATATCCTCTATCTAAAAATTCTTGTTTTGCTACTTCTAGAGCTAGCTGTGCTGCTCGGTCATCACTGTGTAGTCTCAAAATCCTATAAACTTGTCCTTTGACAACGTTCTTAGAAATGTGTCTAGTATGCATGCTGGACCTGTGCAACAGAGTATTTTTCCTTGTGGACTTTCTGTAAATGCTACTATTCAATTTCTGTTGTTCTGATTTTTTAACTAAAATAATAATGCCTGGAAAGTTGTTGATTGGTTCTAAAAAGAGGGGGAGTGGTTTTAGAGGTATAAATTTAGGAGTAGTAGGGGCAGTGGGATTTGGGGGCAGGTGGCACACGAGCGAGCCTGAGCGCAGTGAGGGCGAGCGCAGCAGGGCTTAACCTGACCACGAGATCTGTAGGACCTGTATAAGCACGCAAGTATAATGAGGCTTTTTTTTCTTTTTTTAAAAATATAATTTCTTACCCTTGTTTTTGCCTTCAGTATACAATTTTTATGTAGTATACTGTTAGTAATCACTTTTTGCAGCCTTTTTGCACATTAAGCTTTCTTCTGCCAATTTTCTGCTAGTTTTGTAGTTTTAGGGCTGCTTAGAAACTTAGATATGTTCACCACAAAATCCTTAGAGATAGATATAGGAGTAACTCAGTTTAGTATTTTAGGGTTAATTGTGGGACTTTGAGGGATTACTGGTAGTGCTGTAGACCCAGTATGGCTAAACAATATAGTACATACAGAAAGGATAAGGTAATATTAACCTTGGCAGATTTTTTCAGAGTTGAGGGACAATGCAGGAAAATTTCCATTTAGGTTTCAGCAGGGGAGGTGTCCTTCTAGCATTCAAGCCTTTCAGGGATCTAGCAAATAGAGGGGGATAGAACCTGATGATAGATACATAAGTTAGTATATGTGCTAAGTAGAAGGTCCTTCAGCCAGTAGAATATAGCACTGTTAAGAACATTTATTTTCTATACAGCAGAGTAGCAATTTGTTTGTTTGTGTCTTTCTGCTTTTCCCGGTTAGGGGTCGCCACAGCGGGGCTCCAAATTCCAACTAGGTGTGATAAAAAATCTAAAAGGGAATCCATCCTTGACTGGGTCCTAACTAGCAATCCCACATTGTACCCTCACACAGGCAGTCTCCCAGACACCTTAAGTGACCACAACATAATATACTTTATACGTAGTAGAACAAGCATATGCAAAACCACTAACTATATATCCACTAGAAACAAAAAAAATTCTCTCCTGAGGTCCTCAACACTTTACTGTGAAACTGTGACTGGACCCCCCTAAAAACCCTCCCACTTGACCAGGCTGTAGCATATTTCAACAAAACATTTCTACAACACCTAGACACTGTCGCTCCATTGTGCAAAATCAAGGTTAGAACCTCTACAAACCTCTGGCTCAGTAAAGACTGACGAAGGACGTTACTAATGCTTTGTATAGACACGTTCACACATTGGGGGCAGAACACACTTTCAAATTTTCAATATTGGAGGAGATTCCTAGTAACCCTATGGGTGGTGATGTTAAAGGACTAATAGCCTTTAGAGAGGCTTGGTGGCAGTTGTATATTGATGCAACTTGTCCACCGGGATTAAATGATAATATATCTATCAAAAGTTTATTAATATAGTGGCATTATTGTTAGAAATTCAAATAATTCATACATTGCCTACCAGTGTCTTGTAAGGATCACACGTCTCACAATGTACATATATTAGCTGTTTATCAGCACTCTATAATTATATTATTATGTATTTTAAATTCACACACATCTCAGCAATTTTTGTGAATTTTTGTGTATTTATGACATTCAGTACATCTAGTTTAGGCTTATATATATTTTATATTATCATATTATCTAATAGGTTATAGATTTTATATCACTTCACATATTAGTTTTATATATCATAAATCATATTAATAATTACATAAAAACATACAATGTTGTCACACATTGCATAGTATATCACATTATTGGAAATATTTTATTAATTCATTGTATTTATTGTATTTATATGAATGTTATTTTTAACACCATTAGGAATAAGGTAGCATTATTTTTAACATTAAATGGACATAATTTAATTTGGGTTTATATATTGACAGCATTAGAAGGTTATGTACATAATAGAGTGTTACAGTACACATCCTAAGCACATTGTAAAAGTAAATTTTTATACATTTTTTTATTTTTAAAATTATAATTTAACATTTAGATGGAGTGATGTTTACAACAAAACCTATATTAGTGTGAGTATAACAAGTGGGCATATTAGTGATTAGTTATTAGCTATTAATGGTTACTATATATATGTAAATATATCTTTAAGAAGGGATATGCACTTTTTTGGCACCTTAAAGTTGATTTAAACTGACTGAACGCTTCCTTTAGCAGTTCTGAGGAAGACCAGCTGTTTATGGTTGAAAGCACTTAACTGCTGTTAACATTTTAACGTGTTCCTGGGTGCTATCTCCTGTATGTGTTTCATTTTTTCACAAGTTTTGTTGCTTGGAATATATATGTTTGGCGTTATGTGGATTAAATATTTGATTTGACAATCGTGGTGTCTATCTGGACAGTGTCGCTCATTGGTGGTTCCGGAGTATATTTAGGTGGTTTGCACTTCAAACTTTTGGGATTCTGATAGCTTTCAATATACCATGAACAACACCTTTGGTAAAAATTATTGATTCCTGCAGAGTGACTCCAATTATTGATTTTTCAACAGAAATAAAAAAACTGACTGCTTCATACTTCTTGACCTGATGTGTTGTATACTTAGCTGACAAATGTGTCCACCTTATTCACAGTAGCCTAACATTTTAGTCTAGAATCATATCATTGCCTTTTATTTATTTATTTATTTTGATTGTACAAAGGCATGGCTTCATTTTACCTCATGATTGTAATATCCAATACTTTCAAATGCACATTGTTTTGCTTGTTTGATATCCTACAGTACTCAAATGTACAATTTTCTAAATTCAGTAGTTTGGAAAAAATCTGCAATGACCATATGAAGTGGCCGAAGAAATCTTGCCCTAGTAAAAGCTAAAAACTAGCTGAAAGACATATGCTTATGATTACATCTTGTTTGGCATTATTATTATTATTATTATTTTAATTTTCACACTTCTGTTCAAGTATCAACTAACACTTTCATGCACACTTCTGCTTTGTGTAATTAAGTTTGCAGTAAGCAAATCAGCATGTCAACAAACATTTTATAATGACAAATTATTTATTTATTTATTTTATTTATTGACATTCGATTACAGAGAAAGTCCAACTGGGTAGAAACCCATTTTCAGCGGAGGTCCAGGGAGAAAAGCTTCAGATTATTACAAAACATTTTAGGAACAATAAATTTACAATAATCAAAAATAAAACAAAAACATCTGCAGTTTAAATAATTACAACAAATTAGGCATAGTATAAAAACATTGGTTAAGAATCAATGCAAGGTATATGACACTCTTTTAAGTAATTCAAGAAATTTTAGATAGTTTGTAGAGAAATTAGTCTAATACAAATAGGAATTGCAATATGAAGTGCAGGGAAAACATGTGTATGGCACATTTAGAGAGAAAGTCAAAGAAGAGAATAAGATAGCAGTAAGGAATTAAGTGAAGAAGATAGAGTAAGGAATTATAATGAATGAAAAGGCACCTTGTTAACATTTAGGGGTGTAGGTTATTCTGGTTTTGAGCAAGAACAGAATCAGTCTTTCACAGTTGTTTTGAAAGATGAGAAGGTGGTGTAGACCTGATGAGTACAGGTAAAGAGATCCAGGCCTTAGCAATCTTTCATGAGTACAGACAATGTCCAGCAGATTTGCTAGGTTTATAGACAGCAGTTTTTGGTCACTTGATCATAATGACCAACTGGGAACATAGCTGTGTTGAATAGTTTTTAGTGCTGGACAGGCAGATGGAGGCTTGCTAATTTTATAAGTGGTAAGAAGTTCTGCATATGTTAGCTGATATGACAGTTCTAACCCATTTAGGCTTTTCAGTGCTATACAGTGGTGTGTTCTGAAAGTGGTATGAGCTGAAAATTTAGCAACTTTTTATAGCATTGTTCAAGTTTTAGTTTTTTGTGTAGCCTAGAGATTAGCAAGGATGGGAGTGAGATAAAGAAGAGTATGGAGGAGATAAGTAGTGGCAAGTGAAGTTTTAGTTGCATCAGTGAGAGGGTTTTTAGCTCTGTAAAGTACCTCTAGTTTTTGCTGAGTTTTTCCTATGCAGTTTTGTATATGCAATGTTGAATGTATGATTACCATCCAGTATCACCCCTAATAGTTTGCTATGAAAAATGACTTCAATGGCTGTATTATCAAGAGAGATGACTTTAAATTTAGTTTTTTAAGAGAGAAGGATTTAGGAGAAAAAGTAGCAATTTGGTATTTTTGAGTTGAGTATGAGTTGTGAGTTATGAAGCCATGTTTCAGTGGCTGGTAAAGCTTCCTGAGTATTTTTTATTAATATTATGAGTAATAAATATGGCAGTATAATCATTTTATTTATTTTTTTTTTGATTTCCATAAAAAAAAACTTTTTTCTACATTGGGCTATTGTTCCCTTGAATAAAATAGACAACAGGTAAACAATTTCTAGTAAACTGCAGTTTGGGGTTTATAATTGCTTTCTGGATCAACAACATACAAGGTAACATTTTAAATGCACTAAGAAAATGAAACAATGTGCTGTCTTAGTATAATGCCAGTATAAACTGCTTTAGTTGCATTGTCTGCTGAGACTAATATACTTAATTGACAAACGCGTCTTAAGCCCCAGCTTCTTAGTTTTACTCTGTTGCAGAATTTCACATGTTGATATTCCATTTATTACCACCCTTGGGTTTCCAAAACAAAGGAAATATATGCTCAGGCAGTAAAAAGAAGTTAATGGCCTGATACCAATTCAGAAGCAGCTAGGTCACATCAGACCTATGGGGAAATTCATTCTGTAAGATAATAAAAACATGAAGATATATTGCAGAGTTTTCTAGGAAAATCTCAGGAGTATATGAAGAAAATGAATTTTCTATTACAGGATGTGAACATAGTAAATTACTGCACTACTTTCACGAAAAGATATGCATTTAATCATCCAGTCACAACAACTGCAGTGAACCTGCAAATGGTTAATCTGGTTGGCAGTTAAAGAGCATGAAATGGGCTGGCATAAGACTATATGTTTTACCCATTTCAATTTAAGAATAACTGCTGACAGATATGAATGATGTTGTTTGTTTTCCTCCATATTATTAGCTTGGCTTAGTTTAAAATAAAGTTCATTGCTTGCTGCTACTCTCAAAAGCATTTCTTTAGTTTTGCCTAAGGCTAACATTCTCTTTGAGAGCATGATTACCCAACAAAAGAAATATTTATAACTGATACCAAAGCAGAAGAAGACGAAGGCTATGACATAGAAAATACAATGCAAGGCTGTTTTTTTTCTGATTAAGGTTTCAGTTGCAAGGCATAGAAACAAATACTTAACTTGTTTCAGCTATACACTTATTAGCACACAAATGTAATCAGACTTTCGACATGAAAATACTGAGTAAATCATGGCAAACATTTTATGCAAAGGTGTTCAAGTCTTATCTATCAGCAATTGGAAGTCATGTGACTTTCTTGTACTTTTTATTTCAGAATGGATTCATTACTCTTTTGCAGGTTAACATAACATAATTCTAAAGATTTTGTCATATTTGTATTTCTTCATTAATACTTCTCACTGAAATAGCTTAACCACTTCTACCAGTGGTAACATGAGGACATAAAGTTTTGTCACATATCATGTAACAATGTAGGATTTCAAAAACCTACTTGTTTATTTGTCCACTACCACCCTCTATGCACTGTATGGTAATGCAGCTAGAGCAAATGTTTCACTGTCCATTATTAGTTTTGCAAAGATCCTTTCTAATGAAATGAATAAGTTTTACAACAGCAATATCCAAAATAAAGATTTTTTTTTCTCATGTGGAACTGGTTAGACATTTTTATATTGTATGAAAATCTTAATTTTCATAAAGGACTAGTAGTTGGGTTTTTGCAACTTATTTCAGTTTTTGGTGTTGACAGTTGTACAGAGATTAGCACTATTTCCTCAAAGATCCTGGTTCCAGGTTCATTTCTTGGCTGACTGCAACAGAGCAAAGACTGGATTGCCTGTCATCCCTGTCTCTGTAAGGTTTTTTTCCAGGTGTTACATTTCCTCCTATCTCAAAAGCATGCCATAGGTCAATTGCTGATCCTTTAAATTGGCAGTAGATATGCATGCCTTATGTCAGTGCATACAAATGTGTGCTTTCTGTGGTAGACTGATATTCTGTGTAGGTTTAATACCATTAGTTTGCACCCACTGATTGCCAAAATAGATGATGGATGCCTTCGTGCTATGGAATGGATAAAGGGACATATCCAAGAATGAATTAAGAAATGTGTTACTTTTATTTATCTGTTTATTAGGTAGGTGACAGCCAAAACCTGGGCATAATATCAACCCAAAAATGTAACAAAGAAAGAAAGAAGGAAATATACAAACGGTTGAAGTGGCATTGTTTTGGGCATTATAGTATAACAGTGCCATAATATTGAACATAATGTTATAGTGTAAGGGTGTTACATGAAACTGGAAGTAAGCAATCAGTTTAATACCTGATTTATGCAATACAGGCATTGCTGTAAAGGTTTTTATGCTGGTTATTTTAAAGGTAAATTGCTTGTTTCTGTAAAATTATTCAATTTGGTTCTGAGTTTAGCAGATGTACGCTTTAGATATCTGACTTAATATGTACAAAATTAAGTAGGCCAGAATGCCAAAACTGAGAAATGACTCCTTCGTGCAAAACAATCAATTATCTTTGTATTTAGTACAATATTGTTCTAGTCTCATTTCAAAAATGATATAATTTGTGGTTTTGAATATTTATTCACACAATACTACAACCTGATTTGTATAATTTGCATGATTTTATTTGATAATTTGTCATATAACTATATTGCTTTTTAGCTCAGGCAAGTTTTCTTGATATCAAAGGCTCAGTGGTCCTCCCTTAACTTTTTCATATACTGAGAAAGTTACACTTTCCTGCTCTTGTATCACACTGATACACAACATACTCACCATCAACTGATTTTAAAGAGAAGGAAAGTGACTATTGACTAACTTTATATAGCACTGGGCAGGTTATTGTGGTCTCCTGTAACACACTGTGCATATATGTTAACTGATTGTTCTCTAACACACATGGGTTTAAGAGTCTGACAATGCACTTACTAGCTCAGCAACAGATCTGCTGCCCTAGCTTTTTCATAGTTGTATTTCTTCTTAATCTTGTACTTGCCAGATTCTTTCTTCCTTTTGACTGGGCCAGACTCTTAGGATCAAGGTCTTCCTTAAATGATGATTCACAGTATAAGACAACTGACTCCACTGTGTATGTGTTAAATGCCCAACTGCATACTCTATTGTCTAATTTTTTTCTTAATCTGACTAATACAGAAAACAAAAATGTAAGTAGGTAGTTTATCTTGCTGCTGCTGCAGTCCCCGGTTTTAACACAGCATCTGATAATAGATAACACATTTCCCAAATTTAAAGACTATTGGAGGCAAAGGGAAGAAAGTAATTATTTCGAGAGACCACCTTATCATGCACAAAGGAGAATTACAAGTAAAGAAGCCTACAGAGGCACTTCTGTCTAACCTACAAATAGAGGCGAGAGGTCATCCAACATATACATCCAAATAGTTTATGAATTCAATAGTGATCAAAATACAGCTCTTAAGATACAAACATTTAAAGATACAAAACAAGATAAAAAACAACTCAATTGAGAGAGATATGTCAGCATGCACCTATGGCAGAGCAGCCTGCAAGAACAGAGCCAGGAGTGGAATTACACAGTAAACTACTGCAACCTGAAATTTTACAAGGCAAACAGTTGAAGCACTATTGTCAAAATCATAAGACTAAAACCCTGGTAATAGATTTAATGTTAAGCTTAAATATGGTAATAGACTCAGGGTACTCATTTCCATAGTCACAAATAACCAAAATGTATTGAAACCCACTGCTGGATTATATCAAGGTGTTATACAAGTGGTTATGCATGTGTGCCAATAATATCCACAGCAATCTGTCCTTAAGGGATCTCTACGATCAGTGTTGGAATTGAAGGATTTTGTGTACCTGAGGGAGGAGTGATCTTCTGGCATTCAGTATATCTAGCACAAAAATTGTTTACTTCTTTCATTATTTAAGATCAGTCCAACCTTGCAAATATTGTAAATAATATTGCTTCTTTAAGACAGGCTTCAAACAGAAATTGTTAAGAAGCAATTATTCTATTAACTCTGATATATAAAAATATGACTACATCCTGTTAGAGGAGTTGGCTTGATGCAGAGAAAGTCTGTGTTGAGAAGGGGTTCTGAGAAGTGTGCTGCAGCTAAAGAGAACACATTAGGGGATAACCTAAAGAAGACTGAGCATCTCCTGTGGGAATGTAGAAAGAAGGAAGCTGTCCCTAAGCACCCTTGGGTTGTGTTAAAACAGGTATGAAAGGTTGTGTTTTTCTTTCCCCTGATGTTGGATATAGTGAAAAGGTCCATTATTTTGTTCTTTTGTTTCACATGTATATATAAGAGTCAGCACTAGTACTGTCCCTTCTTTTCAATAAACCATTCTTTTACAGACAGGAGGCTCAGTTGCATTGAAAAAACAATCTTTCTGAAGTGGAAGAAAGAAAAAAAATCTGACTTCTGAAAATGTAGCAAGCTGCTTGATACTAATGTAACAAGCTGCTTGATACTAATGTAACAAGCAGCTTGATACTAATGTAACAAGCTGCTTGATACTAATGTAACAAGCAGCTTGATACTAATGTAACAAGCTGCTTGATACTAATGTAACAAGCAGCTTGCTGTGCTTCATCTAAGACTCCAAATGCCATATTGACATTCACTTATGAAGCTGATACTGCACTCCCTCACCACTGACACCTGCATGAGGTGCAACCATTCCCTATGTTACACCCTAGTTATATTTCTGGGGTTATGTGCATGTGTTTCAAAATAAAATCCATATCTAAATACAGTTTATAAATGTTATATTTTTATGAGGCTTTAAAATTTCAAACCATTTTCCACAAGTCAGATCTTTATTATTAAGTGCCAACAAAAGGCATTCATAACCATTAGATTGCCCACTTTTGTGACATTTAGTTCATAACAAACATATTAATATGACATATTCTGGAAAAGAAACTCATTAAATAACTGTCTGTTGTATACATCATAAAAATAATCAAAATAGTAAATATATTGTATAATGTTAGGTATTATAATAAAATAATTTTGACATCTATAGACTTACGCCTCTGCCTTCATGATAACAGTTGTTTCCCTGTGTTACACACTAGAGGTACAAGCACTTGTACTGCAATAGTTGGGTAACCAAATATCCCAAAAACTTTGTAAGAAACTAAATATGATCCATGTATATGGTGATTTGTAAGTTGCCTCTGATCTATTTATAATGCTCATCAGAATTTGGAAACGTGCAGAATCTTCACAACTTTGATATAAACCATATGTTTACCTGTTAGTTCTCTTCAAGGTAGCAAACAAATTTCATAGCGTTATACTTATGAAAAATAATGTATTTCTTTATAAGGCTGAGATTTTCACAGTTAAATGTTGCAGACTATAAAATGAAAACTCTATAGTGAATGTTTATTGTCTTTGAAGCCAGCGTGCGATTTAAGGGTATTTTATAAAAATATTCTTAATATAGTTCTCTGATGATTTCATTAAAAATACCAAATTAATTTGTAGCAGCAACCCTTCTTAGACATGGAGGAAAATTGACAAAAACAGCCAGGAATGGTGGAATAACCATTTTGAAAATTGTCAGGTCTAACAGGGTTGATATTCATGTCTTTAATATCCCTTTCCATAAAAAAATTATTATACTTTGAGGGGTGTTATTCAATAACAAATAGTGTAGGGCACTACACAAAACATGAGGGATAAGGCAGAGATGCATGAAACTAGAATGCACTAACAGAAAGTTAGCTCTGAATACATCGCAAGCAAATGACTGCAAAATGACATGCACATGAGTGTGATCATGCTAAAGAGAGCTAATGGATATGCAAATCATGAAATAAAAAAAAAGACATGATTCAGAAAAATATAAAATCAATGCAATGAGCCCTGGTGATCAATTATTTTGTACATCACCATTTTTCTGAATTTAGAGGTATCGTTTGAACTAAGATGCCTGGAACAGCATCTGTAGTAGTTGTTCAGCCACTGTTAATGACCACAATGGGAACAAGTATCCATGATGTTGTGCATCGCCATCTTCTTTCTCACCAAAGATTCTAATAGGAGCTGACATGCCATCACAAATGGACAATGTTGAATGCTACTGTTTGGACAGAGATGGCACACCAGATTTAATGCATTTAAGTGGACCTCTCATGGAATCGAGGGGATGCATTGCAATTGCTATGAGGACCTTTCAGTGTCTGAAAGAGAACATGTTATGAGGTTCATAGATGTTGGCCTCATTAATCCTACATCAGTTATTTGATGTGATGCTTCAGCATAAGAAGGAACATATTCTGATTACCACAGAAATAGGGGAAGCACCAATATTAAATGGGCATAGTCCAACTTAGCCATTTTTTATGAGGACCTGAGGCTACTGACTTGCATCCACATTACTGTCAAGGCAACCCCATCTGCATCACAAGGTACCCAGTATATCAACCAGAAAGTCATGCACTCCATCAGCTGCAAGGTTATGTGCGATGCACAAGGCATTATATGTAATATGTGTGCATGGCACAGATTCCTTGATAGTCTGGTCATACTAACATAAGTAGCAGAACACTTGTAATGGAATACAATGTCATCCATTACAGTGGTTCTGAAAACATCTTGGAATGGTCATTCATGACCCTCATTCTCAGCTCCTCCCACACCATGGAAGAGTCGGTGTATAATATCACACAGTCATAGACCAGGACCTTCAGTGAAAATGTGTTTGAAGTGCTTAAAGCCTACTTCCACAGTTTGGATATATCCAAAGGTGTACTGCAGTATACAGTATGCAGTAACATACTTGTGGTAGTCTGCAACATGCTACATAACATTGTACTATGGAATCAGTTACAACATAAGGACACCATGTCATTCCCTGACACGTCTCTGGTAGCAGTGGAGGAGGAAATGGATGGGAGCCATTGGAGGATCTAGCTGCAGTATGTTTCCATGTGATACAGAGGCAGCTACAATACATAGCAGCACTGGCAAATGGGTGAGTTTTGGTCTACAGCCATGGTCTGTGACAAGGAAACACTGAATTAAACTGAGACATATGACATCACAAAAAGGTTATGCTGTACAGTGCAATGACTGGTGAAATTCCCATCAGAAATTTCCATAACCACACCAACCAGATGGTTGAGCATGATATGCAACCATCATTTGCACAGCTGGGGTGAAATGAAAGGGACAGCAATATAAACTTAGGTGGAAGGGTCTGGGGTGGTGGACTGGATGTGATAATCTTGAACATGACTAGGAAGTTGGAAGAGTCAGGGATCACATCATCCAGTCATCAGGTGAAAATGACAAAGTTATATGAACCCAGCCAATGAAATTTATTTATTTATTTTATTTTTTTATGGATTACATGAAGAATAGCCATTTTATTGCAAACTTCAATAAAATACTAGAATGTAAAGACATTAAATGGCAGATATCTCTCACAGCAGATAAAATCCCAGGTTTAAATGGAGTCCTTAATATTGATTGCATTTTGAAAGCACAACAAATGTAAGTGTTTAAGTGTTTAAATTATTTACATATTATAGTATTTTTTTAGGTTTGAATAAATAAATAAGTAAATATTTATTTATTTATTTATTTATTTACTATTTCTAAAAAACATTATTTTGTTTATGTGGGTTGAATTGATTAGGACGTGTTAGTTGATAAGTCATGTGATTCTCTTATATCCTATTTAACTGAATTACTTGGTTACTCTGTGTATTCTGGTGAAGTTCCAGTAATTAATTAAAGGAAGAAAAGTGATAAACAGAAATAAATAAATAAAACAGGTAACTTTCATTTGTCTGGTTCATATTACCTTGTGTCATTCTTTTGCTTTTGTTTCTGTTTATTGAGTCTGAAAACCACCTGCAAGCTTTGTTCCAGTTTTCTTTAGCTTATCGGGTAGAGATTCATTGGGTGGAATATTGGCTGGGTGTACAAAAGGGCCCTACAGTGTCAAGACTGGAGGCATCCCATTCAAGCTGTGCTATTAAGTGCCAGGGGCAAGTACAGGAAACCTGCTGTGGCTTCCATGTTGCACTCCAATGGAATGTCAGCTCCCAAGAACCCAGGAACAGGAACAATTTGGTTTCATTTCACCTGTTCTTACCTATTCCTTCATCAAATTTTGGTCAGCATTTGACTGTTCAAGGAAATCTGTGTACTTGTCACTATATAGAAAATTCATAAAGACAGTTGCAAGCACAGAGCTCTCCTAAAACAACCTCATGTTGACAAAGATTTGAAGTGAGAATTGTTACAGAGACATGAAATTAAACCAAAAACTGAAAGAGTAATAATGTCATTCCAAGACAGTGAACTATACACAGATTAACTTACAAAATCCATTGAATACATGGGAGACACAGACAAATGCAGGTTTTGTAAAAAAGAACTGGAAACATTTGCACATCTTGTTGCTGGGTGTGTTGCACTCATAACAGAGGGCATATATACAGAAAAGCACAGTAATGGGGAAAGACTGCTGCACTGAGCATTATTCAAACACTACAACACAGATGTCATTAAGTAGCATTGGAAATATGAACCGCAAAGCATTACAGAGAATGATGAAGTTTATAGCACATATGATTACCCATTGCCAACAGTTCAAAAAATAGATATGAGAAAAACAGATATAGTAGTCTGTGAGAAAAGACAAAGGCAGCATTGATCACTGAAATTGCTATACCCAGTGACCACAGTGGCTTATGTAGAGACAGACACCAACTTATAAAGTATCAGGATTTGCAAAAGGGAAGAAACATTCTCAAGGAGTATGAAAAGCAGTAGGAACAATGGCTTTAATTAAAAGGAATTTAAAGTCATGCCTAGATATGCTATCAGTGCATGTAACTTCATATGAATTACAGACACAGGCAATTCTAGGCATACTGTTGGTGCAGAGAAGAACACTCTTGCTTAACATCAAAGACAGCAACGACACTAACTTCATGAACTTTAATCTTACTTTGACAAAGAATGGGGTCCATTCTCATCATGGCATTAGAACCCTAAAAGACTTGGAGAAATTAAATCAGATGGTTGGGCAGGACATGATCATCATCATTTGCACAGGTGAAGTGAAATAAAAGGGACACCAACACTAACATAGGTGGACGGACCATGGGTGGTGGATGTGGTACCCATGAATATGATTAGGAGGTTTGGGAGAGTTAGGGATCTCATTCTCCTGTGATTGAGTACATACTCCTTTGGTGGAATGTTATCTGGAATTACAATAGGTCTCTACAGTTCCAAGATTGAAGTCATCTCATCCAAGCAGTGGTATTCCTTATCAGAAACATGGCATGGGATAACATGCCAGGATCATATACAGGAAATCTGCTGTGGCATCCATGTTGCATTCCAGTGGAATGGTGGCTCCCATGAACCCAGATACAGTCACAGTTTGGCTACAAGGTAGTATTATGCATTGTACTGTTGAACTGTGAATGGACTGCCTGTTTGGGTGTGTCAGGGATAGAATCAGAAGAGTGTCAGCCACAACCATAAAAGTGTCCACACCCAGTGCAGAAACAACTATGGACAGTATGAACAATGACACAGTCTTTGGGTAAGCTTGGCATGTGGTCATGCAATGTACAACCACCACTTGTTATTACCATGGCAACCAGGTGTCCACACCCTCGTGGATGCAACAGTGAATATCACCTGGGCTAACAATGCAAAATATAGGCATGTCTACTGTAGTTCCCTCTATGCCATATCACTCTGCATGCATTGCAGTTTGTGCTTCAGTACTTATGGCAGTTTAAGTTTCACCCACAGGCCACATGGCACACTCAATATCTCTGACATCATGTGAGTAATGAACAACTGTACCTGTATAACTGATCTGAACATCTGCTGATTGATACCAAAGACAATGTCAAGGTCTTGGAATGCTATGGAGTCATAGTGGTGACAGTAATCTATTCATTTCTCTTGCCTATTGTGGATGCATGCTCTTCAGATGCACTGCAACCATCTGATGCTGTCTGTGGTATTGACATCTGAGCATCAGGGGTGGAGCTGGCATTGATGGGACAACCTTTACCAAACAATGGCAATGTCAGAGGTGTATCCTCCCCCCATCCAGCATCATCTCTGCTGGGGTTGATGTGAGTGTTACTCCCACTGTTAACATTGCTGACAGTATCTTTGTGTCCTTGGACTGTACCGTTTGTGGTGCCATCATCATAAAGACCAAATATAATCTGCAGACCCAAACACAGGTGCGTGTGTATGAAGACAATAATTAATTAAAAATAATCAAGTCTCTGTCTTTAATTTTTTTCTGACAACTCCACTCCAAAACCTAAATGAGGCTGGTTTCACTTTCACTTCTTCAAGTCAACCACTGGTGTATCTCTGACATAAGGAATGTTCCAACTTGCGGTGCTGGATCCTTTCTTAGGACCTATGATTGCATATGGGTAACATACCTGTGAGAATGATGGAAAACATTTCTGGCTCTCCTCACCATGTGGCAGTCAGAACACTGCAGCACAACCTTAAACATAGCCCATGGTCAAATATGCAACCTGTGATCAAGTTGTTGCTGCTGTAGGCATTATGTGTTTCTTTGAGTACACCATATACAGCTGCAAGTCTACTCCTCACTTAACACATTCCTTACAGACACTCCAGAATTATCTCCAACACAGAATACACACCCAAGCCACCACCAGCTATGAGGGTTCTCTCACTTTCCTCTCTGAAGGATATCATGAATCTGTCCATCTCTGTGACATGCCTCTGTGTTGATGGTCTAACCCCAGTGTACAGCTTTTTCTCTGGCAATTTCCTCTGCCTTGGTATTGGTATGCAGTAGCGTGCAGTAACATAACAGTGAAATGCACCTGTACCAGTGTCCTATTATGCCCAGCCACCACACTGGTGACCTGTATCACTCAGTAGCACATCTTCTCTTGCCTCCTGATGATGTATAAAACATATATTGGAATGGATACTGGCAGAGTATATAGTCATTTAGAAGAAACCACAATAATTGCAATAGAACAGAAGAGTAGCTAAAGAAAGTCATATGGAGCAAAGAATCATTTGTTGTTCGAATCATAATGGAGAATTGTAAAAAGGGAAAGAGTATTAATATGGCATGGATACATTACAAAAATAAAAACCCAAAAACATTTTACAGCATCCCATATTCATGGATAAAGGAGTGCTTACAGATGTATAAGATACATCAAACATTGAGCAGTTATTTAACAGTAACCATGAAACAGTGGCAATCCACTTTTCAGCTAAGCCATGGTAATAAACAAATTATTATCAAGGGGTTAAAAATTCAAAGAGGGTTATTCCGGGGTGACTCTTTGTCAGACCGGTAAGGAATATTTTAGAAGAGTATAATTAATACTAAAAACAGCTCTGACCTCTAAGAACAAAGTACACACTATGAACCAATTTGCCGTTTCTGTTCTAACTTACAGTTTTGGGTTGATTGACTGTCCACAAAAGATATTGGATCAGTTGGACTGGAAAACAAAAAAAATGTTTCATGTTTATCAAATGATATACAAAAAAGTCAGTGTATACCAAGATTATATATTCATCATTCTGAGGGAGGTATGGGAACTCCTCAAAACTGACTATATTTATAGATCTGCAGTCAGTCATAGGACTATATATATATATATATATATATATATATATATATATATATATATATATATATATACATATGCTGATCTCAACAGATCCAAACCTACTGAAAGTTTGGAAACATGAAGAATAGAGAACTAATCTAAGATCACTTCCTAGCTTAGTTTAGTGGAATCATACAAGTGTCAAACAGGAATGGAAACCAAACCAGAAGTAGTCAGAAATCATGCAGCTACTTAATGTGCCAAAAAAAGAGAAAAGAAAGGATATATAGGAAGAATCAGTTGAGAAGGCAAGAAATATGGTAAAGGTATAAATGTAGTTTCAAGTACAGAGAACTCCAGGAACAAACTCATATTGATCAGAATGTTATGCAGGAATGGTTTAGGAGAGGTGAAGTTAAACAAACAGATGAAAGATTAATATTAGCAGCCCAGGATAGTAAACTATGTACACATTTGTTTACAACAGGGCAGTCCAATCTTAGGTAATCCGAGAGCCGCATTAAAAAAAAAAAGTTTTATCTGAGGGCCGCATCCATAATAATAGATACAGTACATATATTGAAATTACTTGGAGAATCCTACAGCATTAGTTAGGTTTAGCAAGCATTTCAAAAATTTCATAAGAAAAAAAAGTCAGGTGCTTATAAAAGTTTTTTTATTGAAACAGTAGACAAGATGCAGTAATTTTTAAAGAACAAATGTCTTTCCATTAAGGGCCAGTTTTCTAGCTTTAGTGAAATATTAAACCTGCTGACATTTAACCCTCATAACTCAGTTGTTAGCAGTGTCAGTGTTTCCTTCTGCATGTTCACTCTTCTTGGCAGCCTCTGGCTCATTGCTTAAGAAATTCTTTACAGGTCTGAACCACTAGAACTTGTTAGATTCAAATGCACAAAAAATAAGTCCTTTTTAGAAATTGAATGTCTGTCCTGCAGTGTTTGTCACACCTTTGTTTAAAGTTCTGACCAAACACTGTCTGCATTTGTGACCAGTATACCTCTCAACCTCTTCACTTTAATGAGAGTTCTGCGGTAGTTTGGCTTCATTTACTAAAGCAGCTATATCAGTGTCAATGCTTGTAGTTGCCATCACAGTAAATTTGCAAAAAAATTATCTGCCATTGAACATCTGTACTTTGATGTAATGAATTTCATCACTGAAAAAGTGCTTTCGCAAAGATATGTGAACCCGAGCACTGAAAACATCTTGAGTTCCTCCTTCCTCAATTTCGGGTACCTCTTTGTTGGCAGTAATTTAAAAAATCTTCTCCTTTTTCACTTCTGTTAGTATAAAAAGAGTTGGATTTGCAAATCGCACAATTCCAGCTGAAGGTCAGATCTTACATTTTCAATGGTGACAGTCAAGGGTTGAGTAAAAATGGAACTATCTTCTACAATTTCCTTTAAAATCACCAAATCGATTCTCAGGATCTTAAATGATCATGTCAATATACTTCACATGAGTTGAAAATGATATTTCTCCAAAATTCTTGATTTCTTCAAAATGTTCTTTGCAATTCAGAAAAAAAAGTAAAAATATTATTAGCCAATGTTGATTTAAAAAGCTTCAATTTACTT